>NC_091235.1:17728931-17768931 GCF_040958095.1 Procambarus clarkii
TAATATACTACATAGATGCAGGCGATGAGTCACAATAACGTGGCTAAAGTATGTTGACCAGACCACACACTAGAAGGTGAAGGGACGACGACGTTTCGGTCCGTCCAGGATCATTCTCAAGTCGATTGTGGTCCACGTCGATTGATCAAGTCATTCTTAAGTCGATTGATCAAGTTAAGTCAAGGCAATCGACTTGAGAATGGTCCAGGACGGACCGAAACGTCGTCGTCCCTTCACCTACTAGTGTGTGGTCTGGACAACATACTACATAGATCAAGGGTAGGAAACCGATTGCCAGTAGTTGTACTTGTTCTTATTACACACTTCGTTGGCTTAGCACGAGCAGCCGCGTCCAACAGCCTGGTTGACCAGTCCAGCAACGAGGAGGCCTGGTCGACGACCGGGCCGCGAGGTCGCTAAGCCCCGAAATCACCTCAGGGTAGCTCTATTTAGTCTAGCATGTAAGGCCTTATTTGCCTAACAGTGATTTTCGTTATTTTAAAATATTTTTTCCAAATTGGTTTATTCCAATTAATATTATTATATTATATTAAGAACGTAAATTACTGACTTAGTTATGTTAGTTTAGGTTTTATCAAATTTCTATGTTTGTTTTGACTTAAAAAAGTTTCAGTTATATATATTGTAATGGAAAGCTTCATCGTTCTATTAAAAAACTGTAAAAATATAACATTGTAGGAAAATTCGTATAGTTAGGCAACTTGTCCTATTAGGTACAACATTATATATATATATATATATATATATATATAATAATCGCTCAACTCTTGACCGAACGAATCTGGTTTCGTTTAAAAAACTTATCTGGTAATTAGCGTCTTGAAAAGTCGTATAAGGCAGGGTAAGGTCGTTGACCCTGTCTTTAACCTTGACAGTCGAGTCATCTCTCAGTATTTACACTGCAGCGCGCTAGTGGATCGCAACAACATACTATTTACAGCTTGCCAGGCATGCAAAAGTAGAACTAAAGCTAGTATTTGCCAAGGTGCTGTGAAGAAGGTAGTGCGCAGGCCCAATAACACGCCCAAGAAATTGGTTTGGGATTTTGTCTTCTTTTCATGTCTCCCGACACACTCGTGAAAGGTAACTGATTTTTTTTAATGGGCTATATTCCGCGTGTGCGCAAAAAAGCGCGTCCATACGCGTTTCTGCGCATTTAGTTTCGTTTTTAAACCTAGAGAGAGAGACATTATGCAGTCATATACAGCGTTGATAGACGTGCTCTGCCTCACGGGTAGTTCTGCTTAAAATCTTCTGGATGATATTTCATTTTTTATGCTGTCAGGAATTCTTTCATTTTTTTTTTATTTGTCATGTGTTGACGGATGCATGTTTAACGAGGCGAACACAGAAAGGGAACACCAGTTACGTCCCAGCGGTCCGCAGGACGTTACATCTAGTGTGGGGGACTGACCTGTGAGATTTATATATATTTGAATTTATATTTACGTTAATTTATATATTTTGATAGCAAATTGTATGATGGTTATGTGGACTGTATTTCTGCAAATTCTCACAAATCGATCTCCTTACACACTATGAGGGGTTTATGGATTTATATATGTAGTCCATGAAATTTCTGATTAGCAGACATTCACTATAATATTAAACTACATATATTAGTAATTAAAATTGGAAGGCCTTATCTTATTGTATGGTAGGCCTGGTCCACCAGGTATAAACAAGGATGATCACACCAAATAATCCTCGTGGTTGAGGATTATATGTGTATATATATATATATATATATATATATATATATATATATATATATATATATATATATATATATATATATATATATATATATATATATGCAATTGACGATCACAAAACACTGATCATTTTATGCGGAAAATCCACAGAGAAATATGAAATGAGGTGAACGTTTCGGCTTGGTAAAGCCTTTGTCAACACCAGACTAACGAAGTTTGGTGTTGAGAAAGGCTTTAACAAGCCGAAACGTTCACCTCATTTCATATTTCTCTGTGGATTTTCCGCATATATATATATATATATATATATATATATATATATATATATATATATATATATATATATATATATATATATATATATATATAATATGACAGCTATATCAGAGGAAATATTGGTATATTCATAAAGAAATGATAATATTACTCATTCTGGGTTGGTCGTTGCCGCGTGTTCTAACCGGAAAATAATCTTTTCTACCTAAAGTTACTGGCCAGGAATGACTAGATACGATTTCGGAAGGACATTTCCCATGTTTAGATGATGACTGCGTGTTGATGATGGAAGAAGCACTAATTTAGTCTCCATAACACTTCGTCCATGGGAGTATTAGGAGCTGTTCTTCTCCTGCGACCTGGTCTAACAACAATGGCTGAGGCCGCCCTCCCACTGACGCATCCCTTGTTCTCCAGATGCGCCAAGAAGTTGTTAGAAAGTGCCTCCATTTACTCTATTTTGGTACTAATAATTAAGTTGATTCAAGTGAGATGTTTTTATGATGATTACAGCCCAAAGACTGCTGTATTAAGAATAAATCCAAGCAGAATAGCAGGTGAATTTAATAGCGACGTGGCAATGATGTCCCGTTTTTTATTGAGGGAAAATTCCACTATTGGCTACATTTTCTATGGGTTAACTTGTTATATACACAATAGCAGCAATATTATCTGCATATTGTATTTAATATTAGTAAATGGTATCTGGTTTTCATCCAACAATGGATGAACATCCAACAATGACCCAACTAATAATACTAAGGTCCATATGTAAGATAAGAAAACCATCTCATAAAGATGGATTCTGCTGACTGGTTCGTAAGTACCGATAGACTTGTTGGTGACACTACAATTGATTTCCTGCGTACACGCATGAACGCGTAGCTGTACCCTCTGATCAATACTGGCTGGGGTCGCTCTGATCAATATTGGGTGGGGTCGCTCTGATCAATATTGGGTGGGGTCGCCCTGATCAATATTGGGTGGGGTCGCTCTGATCAATATTGGGTGGGGTCGCTATGATCAATATTGGGTGGGGTCGCTATGATCAATATTGGGTGGGGTCGCTCTGATCAATATTGGGTGGGGTCGCCCTGATCAATATTGGGAGGGGTCGCTCTGATCAATACTGGGTGGGGTCGCGTTTCTTTCGACGAAAAGGGTTTAGAAAGACAAAATGGAACAGGAGATATAGCTCACCATCTACTACAATAGTAAGAAAACCACTTCGAATGAGACGAATATATTGTCTATGCCTTCTCGTGCCCACTGTCAAATCCAACGCTCTCAATATATAGGCAAGACAACCCATCTCCTTCAACCGGCGTGACAGTGTGCCAACAATAAGGCTTTCATTAAAGTTCACGGCATTTCTAAACACACTCGGACTATCACTGAGATATCATGACCGGCAACACAGAAATAATGGAGAGATACAGCGACAATAGGAAGCTAAACATAGCTGAAGCATCAACTGCCAGCATAACTTTAGATTAGGTCAGTCTCACGATAAACTACGCGTGAATAGCTTGCGTAATATAAATATTTTCTGACATGGTAAACTCCACTTACCCACTCCATCAGAACTGGTTGTAATTATGTTGTCATTTTTACTCAGGATACCAACTGCATCACGATAACGACGAGGGATGCATTTTTCAGACAAATCATCAGTTGCCTCTAACTTGTGAATTAACAAGATTATTCAATAAGCTTGATAAACTCAAGTATTGTGTATCCACACAAATGTAGCTTCAAAAGAAAATGATATATATATATATATATATATATATATATATATATATATATATATATATATATATATATATATATATATATATATATATATATAATACTTTTAATTTTATCTACACCACAGGCTAGCTGACCTTGTCAGTGACTATACATTGAGGCGGGCCACGGGCTTCTGACCTGGATAGAACACGTGACTGGTTCCTTCACCAGCATATAAGTTGTTCTTGTGTCTCACTAATTCTGCTGAAGAGGGTCAGAGTTTGGATACCGATATATTCTGTTTCCAGCAAGGCAATAGTGACTGGTGATGTTGCCATACAAGCGACCACAGCGTGACGTTTCTGTTTTATATTACTCAGGTATGCTAACAATATCTGTACACTAATTCTTGTGAAAAAGAAATACAAAATAAGTGACGTGATGTAAATACATAATAAAGCACAAAAAATAAACAAAAGGAAGGGGGGTGGTAGGAGAAAAGCACAAAGCTCACAGAAACTGTATTGGAGGGGACCTGAACATTCCCTCTAATGCGTTATGTGTGGTTTCCTCCGAGGCTGAGGGTCCCCCTTCTTCCAGCCAGAGGTGGTGCTCCCTTCCCTATTTATAAATAAGTGACGTGTAAAGTGAAGCGTGTATGTAACAGTATACTAAGGTTATATTGGTACCCCCTTGTGCTTTATAGAGGTTTTCTCCGTCTAACACTACAAGAGCGGGGAAGACCTCATTGAGTCTCCCTTCAGCGTTTAGCATTTCCCTTTTTCTCCGTCAACAACTCGTGAAGGATATACTAGTCTTGCTATGAGGGATTAGGAAGAGGAATTCCCTTCTACTGGCCATATTCTACTGCGGTCATTGGCGTATATACACACACAATTAAACACAGAAATTCACAGAAACCGGCAGACTGACTTGAACTATATGAAACACGTCTCCTAGTCCCTTCGAACACAATCAGGAAGAGAGAAGTTATAAGACGTTTCCTATATATGTGAGAATTTAATATACATAAAATAAACTCTTCAAGGAGAATGGAATGGCGCTCTCCCGTATCCTCCATTTCAGAGGACTGAATGCTCGAAGAAGAGTTTTTTTTTTAAAACTGTCTTGGATTCACATTTTAGCTCTCTCTCCTCCCCCCCCCCCCCCGCGAATCACATTAAGCTATCGTGAAGGATTCCCAGATATGTTTACCTTCTCTGAGCCAGCCGGAAATGGTCCGGATTCCACTTCCATGTTTACACTTGTTAGTATAAATAACTGGATCTTGTTCAGCCCGCTAGACGTATTGTGAATTGTGACTTGTGATTGAAAATATACATTTTAATGCAAAATATATTGACACCAATGTAATTGCACATTTTTTACTGATATCCAGATGTATATACATCATGTGAAAGATTGGGAGTAATATTTCAGAGATGAAACGCAAATTGAGGAAATATTAATGGTTGATAACTCAGGAGATATTTCCCTGACTGACACGTTGATAACTCAGGAGATATTTCCCTGACTGACACGTTATCATTTCCTGATATGGTGCTTGATCTATGCGTTGTTGTCAACACTGGATGCTTCCTTAATCATACCAAGAAAATATTGTGAGTGTGTGTGTGCCAGAATTTGTAATCGCACTTGAGAATGTGCTTGACTGTGGGCTGTTTCCTGTTGTGTGTGGGGCTGTTTCTTATTTACATTCCTATTATGGGTCTAATATCCAAAGATTTGAAGTTTCGAATTTCGCAGCATAAATATTCTATAAAAATGGCCAATTACCTAATGATCTTATTTTTTCACTTGCTAGAAAATTCTCACCAGATTGACTGGAGAGATCGTCTTCAATAACTTACTGTAAAAACATTATCAACAGAAACATTATTGAATCTGCTTTAATACAAATTATAAAACCATACACTATTTACATTAGTAATGGTTTCTACAATTTAGATTCATTTTTATCGATCAGTTAAAAAACGATTTGAGTAAAATAATTAATAACCTGTTATCTCATGAGCATGTCGTTAGTATTGTTGCTACCTGGAACTCACATGTACTGGTTAATGGGCCTTTTGAAGTTTCTTCTTTTTCTTATGGAAACCACAAGATCTCCTCTGAATACTTTTTATTTTCTTCTCCGAGGCTATGGGTCCCCACATTGGCACCAGAGGTATATATATATATATATATAATACCTTCTTCAATATGACCGAAAGGGTAAGAGTAATGATTCTAACACGAACCGTCTCAATATTTAATGTTTTTCTTCTCTGTCGAGGGTAGTTGAAAAATTAACTATGTAAAGTTCATTTTCACACTATATTTATGATCTGATGCCTAGAAGCGTTTCGCAAGGCACTCCTTACATTTTCAAAGACTATTTTCCATACTCAGTTAATGCTTATATTCGCTTGGGGTGAGGTGATACAGGACACGATTGAGATGAACAGGTTATCTGTTCATCTTGATGATATATATCATCAAGGTTCATTAACCAATGAAACAATGGGTATATCATTGCTTGTTCTATCGTCTTGTTTCATTGATCCACCTGTTCATCTTATCTCTTATCCACATCTTAATTTTATCCACCTGATCACGTCTTATTCATTAGTAATTATATTTGTATTTGTATATCAGATATGAATGTGTGTGCAAGACAGTAAAAAGAATATTACTGCTTTAAGGATTTACTATTGTCCCACATAAAATTCACATTAATTAAGGGAGTTGATTGTCTGTCCATAAGCTTTAATCATTTTTTCTGTGTCTGCTGATCTGCGCGTGAGTGTCTATCGATAAATGAATTCTATAATATGTATTTAATATCTAAATTGGTCAAATCTTTTACGTAAACAGGAGAGTGGGAATTGAAGCATGGAAAGTATGAGAAGGCAAGTAGGTGAGTGTTAGGAAAAATTGAGGGGAAGGTATGTGTCGAAGGGACAGAGGGAAGAGGAGTAAGAGGAGGAGGAAGAGAGGGAGATAGAAGAAGGAATGACGCGAGACAGAGGAAGTGAGATGAGGAAGGTGTGTGAGTGATGGGCTGGAACTCTATGTACCAAGTGCAGTAACTCTCACCTCTAACGACTGTTCTCATCTTTGATGAAATATATATTGCTTTATATACAATAACAATTGAAAGCTTTATTTACGACTTGTATTAGAAAAACTTTATCCGCCCATCTAGAGTAAATGGTTTTAAAAATAAATGTGACATTCGAAAGCGAAACTTTTTCTATTGATGGAAACATACATAACTATTAAGCCTTAACTCGCTCATAGCAAATGGTAGAAAAATATTGGAGCGATTAATCTCTACATAGAACGCAAAAAAATACGCTAAATAAAAAAGAAGTTTGAATTTGAACACATATAGCACTTGCAGTATTGGGAAAAATCCTTTGACAGTATAAAAGCGCCAATTGCATCGGGTGAAAACTTTAATCCAATATCTCTTTGAAGAGCTAAAATGTCACTTGAAACGTTTTGCAGATTTTATCCCAAACCTAAAGCTTTATACTCTGGCGCGACGTGGCTTTCATCCCGCGAGGGTGAGTGGACGCAGCCTGGCCTCAGAGAGTTGTTTACTGCTCCCTGATAATTACCCGTCATGCCACAGTGTCCTGCTATAAAGATCCTGGTGGCGGCTCCAGGAGAGTAACTATCAAGTACTGCCATGACATGTACCAGGAGCCACATTCACGAAGCCGTTACGCAAGTACTTACGAACGTGTACATCTTTCGTCAATCTTTGACGGCTTTGGTTGCATTTATTAAACAGTTTTTTACAAGCATGAAAACTTGCCAATCAACTGTTGTTATTGTTATAAACAGCCTCCTGGTGCTTCGGAGCTCATTAACTGTTTAATAATTGTAAACAAAGCTGCCAGAGGTTGAGAAAAGACGTACAGGATCGTAAGTGCTTGCGAAACTGCTTCGTGAATCTGGCCTTCGATCTGTACCGCCTATCTCCATCATTGTGGGCTTGGCTGTGTATTTAACGAGCTTCGGAGCGCTATATGACGTTTTCCATAATAATAATAATAATAATCTTAGGTTGATAACCGCCTTCTAGAGCTTAGTAGCTCGTAAACTGTTTAATAAATATATAGTATAGCCGCCATGCTGGAGGTAAGATCTCGTAGGTGGACGAACCCACAGTGTTACCACCTCATATTCCTCACTGTCATCAATGTGTTGTCGTTTTAGATTTAGCTACTCAGAACGAAGCGTTCATGTAGCACGGGCTATGGTGAGCCCGTAACCTGAATGTGTCCAGACGCGACCTTTATACTGTAGAGCATTGTGGCGGTTTAATTTTACCAATTAAATAATTAAATTTAAATTTCTACATGTTCGACATTTAAATTACTACAGAGTACATGACGAATATGTTAGTAGAGGAAGTGAAGTATAATTTGGTTTTATAAGCGCACTTGAATAGGTACCCGCCGGTGCCTGGGACAGTCTATTTCTTTCCTCCCCCCATAACAAGAAATGCAGATAGCAGTATTTTAAAACAAACCTGCACTATATATCATCAAGGTAGTAGAAAAATCTACCAAAGGAGGGATTATCAAGGGAAAGCACCAAGCCATTACTACTATATAGCACTTGGCAAGTCAGGATATGGGATAGGACGGGGGGAAGGAATAGTGCCCAAGCACTTGGACGGTCGAGGATTGAACGCCGACCTTCATGAAACGAGACCGTCGCTCTACCGTCCAGTCCAAGTGGTTGGTCCTACCAAAGGAAAAAATCTAAGTTAATAGTCATTGAACCGTGGAAGAATATACTGTGAAGAAATGTACCTAAATAGAGTAGAAGCGAAATGGTGTTAAAAGCTAGTAGAGTTAGCAGAAAGGAACATCCTGGTACAAAATGTCAGAGAGGAAACCAGAAGACAGTGATAAGCTCTGCCACCAAGGGCGGATCTGTTATTTACGCAACACGAAGTTGACACTGAAGACATTGCATGTGAAATACCAATGGGAACATGTGGCCACAGCGTGCTCATATTTGAGTACCTGATCAGGATGAAAACCATTGGGAGATATGCACATTAAAAAATGAGACTGACATACCACAAAGGCTAACACCATGTAAGAGAGAATTCCTTAACAGAATGCTGTGGACTATAAAACTCAAAAGGAAAGCAAGAGCAATATATGATAGACTTTATAACTGTTAGATGCAAGAAAGCCGAAATAAAGTTTTTTCCTCCCCTCACAGACGAAGGATTCAGACGCATCAGCTGATTGTTCGACAGGTAATGTCTGGAAGCAAAAGGGAATGGAAGAAATCCGAAGAGAACATTTCCAAACAAGATAACGAAACCATCTTTAGAAGAACAATAAATTAATATTGATGAGTTAAGAGAGGGGGATGAGAGATAATATATGAGGGAGAGAGCTGCACAGCCACATCAGGTAAAAGATGTGTGAACGACCAGGTACATTGGTCACTCTCTCACATTGAGAGTGAAGAGGGATGTGTATAGTGGTAAATGATGTAATCCAGAAAGGCTTCATTATGGAACTAGACCTTTTCCGAGACCGTGTAACACAGAAACCACTCCCTGGAAGGCTCAGCCAAATATGTGTGATCCGTAGGAGATAATGCAACAATATTAGAAGCTGGATGCCTCGACGGAGGTTAGACCAGACGAGAGTTTGTCATGCATCGTAAAGGAGTCACCAAAGACTCTTCTTCTTTCTTCAAAGACTTTTCTGTGATTTTAGTTCATCACAGCACAACGAAACATTATCAAAGATGTAAAAAGCATTCTATGTGTTACCTGTCCACACACACACACACACACACACACACACACACACACACACACACACACACACACACACACACACACACACACACACACACACACACACACACACACACACACACACACACACACACACACACACACACACACACACACACACACACACACATACACACACACACACACACACACACACACACACACACACACACACACACACACACACACACACACACACACACACACACATACACACACACACACACACACACACACACACACACACACACACACACACACACACACACACATACATACAAAGACAGGAACCACTAAATGACAGACCGGTGTCAAACATGTATTTTCTGCAAGGTTCTGGAGCAACTTGTTCTCCTACAAAGAACGTCGCATTTCGATCGTATGCGTTATATAAGGCCCAAAATTGTCGTACTTGAAAATGGAAGTGACTTGCGAAAGTGACGTACTGTCCCGTTTTCTGTTTCGGGTCCTCTGGTAGGTTAGGAGAGGAAACTTGAAATTAACCGTTTTCTTGACGTTGAGAAACCTTAGGAGGACGGGTTGTCTGGAGAGACCACCAGTTTTTGTGTTTTATGATAAAATAACATGAGACAAGAGAGTGAAGGAGGAGAAAACTGCGTCTTCCGAGACTGGCAAGAAAAGTTCGACATTCTTTCTTCTTCCTTGCAGTGGCTCCGAGCTTCAAGATCTCCACGGCCCGATCCCCGACCAGGCCTCCGGGGCCTTGTCGGATCCCTAATCTTCTTAAGAGATGATTATAATATAGGCTCGAGATGAGAGCAAGATTCAATTATAAAATATTTGCATTTATAAGAGAGTACCTCTCTGATGGGTCAAAGTGAGGAAAGAGAAGTGAGAGCAGTCTAAAGTGGCATATCACAAGGATCTGCACTATTGCCCATCTTATTTATAATCTGCGTTAGCCACCTGATAGAGGGAATAGTCTTGCTCATATCCATGTTTGAAGAACATTAGAAAAGTCGGAAGACAACGGGATATTGCAGAGGATCTAGACAAACTCCAGGAATGGTCTGAGAAACAGGTTCTTAAATTCAATATGATAAGTGCAAAGTAATGAATAAAGAAACAGAAGCAAGGCAAGCCAAGGCAAGGCAACTAATCAACTATTAGTTGAAAATGCGGGAATTTAGTGTTCAGATTCGAGTCTGGAACCACATCTTAACCTTAGGGTTCATCTAGGGTCTAACATCTAGGGTTCATTAGGAATTTTATCAAAGTTTCTAATGAAACTGTAAGTTAAAATGCGGTTAACTTACAACATCTCATCTGAAGCCTGTCCCTAGAAACTCATTTTTGGCAAGTCTTTATATTTAGTACCATTATGAATAACAGATTTAATGCTAAGTGCCAATCATGCAGGGGACAGGATGAACCAGGAGCCAACTGTAAGCCAAAGCCTTCACCTGGTCAGTCGTCCTGATTTCACGTGTATCTACATGTTGCGCAAACTTATTCCATATGCGAGTCAGCTTAGGGATGACTGAGTGAAGTTCGCTATTTGCTGAAGTTCACTCACTGACCGAGTGAAGTTCTCAAGGTAGAGCAAGTACAAGGCTCTTAATTGCTGAGTGTCTAGCATTGTGATTACCAACTTCTGGTTGTCCAGAAAGTTCGGGCAGATGTGGAACTTTGAGAACATATGTCTTGAACATAACAGTAAATCCTGCGACATCTCTGATGCGCTTACGAGTCTATCCTGAACGGGCCAAGACTTGAGATGAGTTTTCTCGCACGGTTCTCCACCTTCCCCAAACTTGTGATGAACGAAGGAGGGCAGACCACGCAGGAAAGCGGTACCTTCTCAAGATAGGAGTGAACATGAGAGTCATATAAAATTTTGCAGTCCCTGCTGTCAAGAAGGTATGATATTCACCTTAAGACAGTTACTTTCTTGGCTGCCTTGCTTGCTAGGTTAAGCATATGACTTTTTATGGTCATTAAAGAGTCGAACCTCATTGCCAAGATGTCATTTCAGTCGCTGAACACTAGGTTTTCCCACTCATTTGTATACCAGTTATCATTACCCTTAGGGGCCTCGTAGCCTGGTGGATAGCGCGCAGGACTCGTAATTCTGTGGCGTGGGTTCGATTCCCGCACGAGGCAGAAACAAATGGGCAAAGTTTCTTTCACCCTGAATGCCCCTGTTACCTAGCAGTAAATAGGTACCTGGGTGTTAGTCAGCTGTCACGGGCTGCTTCCTGGGGGTGGAGGCCTGGTCGAGGACCGGGCCGCGGGGACACTTAAGCCCCGAAATCATCTCAAGATAACCCTCTTTTAAACTCTCTTACACAACCTTAACCTTACCATCTTCCCTCACTTTAACCTCTCGTCCAAGTCCCCTCGCTCGCGGTTTGCGTTTCTGATGTTCTCCCGTGCGTCAGTAATATATGCATCATGTCTGGTAACACTGTTTCCTTCACACATGTTGCGCAACAAATAACTGCAAGCGTCTCATGATGAAATTGTTATTACAATTTTGATAAATTAATTTCATCTGGTTTATAATGTAGTGTCTGATGAGCTGCGTTTCGTGTGGAATATACCGCTTGTGCGGGTTGTTTTGTCAGGTTAAATAGTATATTTTTATTATATTCTTAACTGTTTAATTTCGGATGTTTTACACTTACGTCACTGTTTACACACACACACACACACACACACACAGTAGATATGATAGAGCCCAGTAGCCTCAGGAACTTGTACACCAGTTGACTGACAGTTGAGAGGCGGGACTAAAGAGCCAAAGCTCAACCCCTGCAAGCACAAATAGGTAAGTACACACAGCTCAGCCTTCAGAAATCGTGTATAGAACTGTCAGGCAGCTGGGTCCAAATACCACGTCCTGAGGGAATCCATCTGTTATGAGGCGACTGTTCCTTAACACTGTTCCTTAACACTGTGGTGTGGAAAATTATATACAGCTTTCTCTCTCTCTCTATTTTAGTTTATTTTAATCACAAACGTTTCATTTAAAACTTTCAAAGACTGCTGCCCTTTCTCTTATTATTTTGGTACTTAATTACTAAAGAATTAGAACAGCTGCATATTAGACCCAAGCTGGTCTGTTTCGTAAGTATATTTTTCATTATGATATAATTTCTACCTATTTTTTGGTATTCATCATGCTGTTCATTGGACTCGTCCTCTATTTGTTATATTTACTCTGGGAAGCAAGAGTCTTCTGACTCTTGCTATGCTATACTAGTTTACAGCCATTGGCTCCTTCCACTGTTCTTCGGTGACCTGGCTCTTCTTGTTTCCACAGAACACGATTCGCCAAGCGCTTTCCAACCACCTATCCAAATACTGGTGGGTGCACAAGGTGCGACCAGTGATGGATCGGTACCCAGGAGCCCGTCCTGTCCAGGATTCGAACCCAATCTTTTTGCGAGGATGTTCGTCAAGTAAGTATATGTAATTTTTAAATAATTTTACAGATACTTTATTATTTTTCGTTCACCTTTTTGGATATTATTAGTTCACCATATCAGTTATGTAAGTTAGGTTATTTCACTTATTAGTGAAATACTTAAAATATAATAAAGTATAATGTGAGAACCTTTTTAAGTAGCTTAGTTACTCTCCCAGGTTTTTGACTCGTATGTTTAGACTGGAAAGTTTAGACATAAGACAGTACTGTGGCACCTTCTGGCACTTGTGTTATGGATAATTTATCCATAACACAGCTTTAACTACGGTAAGCTATACACGCTATGGTAAGCTATGGACGTGAACCTTCCAAGTGGTTCACGTCCAGAGGATGTGTCTGCAGAGTATTAGGAAAGCAGACAACAACTCCTCCACCTCTGTCTGATTGTCTGTCTGTCCTGTACCATTTAGAGTATTGTGTGATTCATTCAGTTACTTGGGCTCGAGCCATCAATGAAGGTCTCGACAGTTGCCACTTGGTCAGCTTCATTGCCTATTACGTGGCTATGTGCTTACCTAGTTGTGTTTGCGGAGGTTGAGCTCTGGCTCTTTGGTCTCCGCCTCTCGACGACTGGTCGGGAGATATGTGTTAGGTCGCAAATGTTTGTTCGGAGTACTCTGTTTTAGCAGACACAATAGACAAACTTTTAGACGTTATTCTGCTGTTTAACATTATTATACTGGTGGTGCAGGGTGTCCTGTGTTTACATTTGTGTTCCAGTGTTGTGGAGGATCTAGACGAACGTGTCTAGTGAATGACTGGACCCGTCTGGACTCTGGTTGAGCACGTCTTCCACTCTGGAAAATGTAGATCGATTACCCTTGAGCAGGTGGTGTGAAAATATTGATAGTAAATTGTGTAACAATAAAATACGAACTAATAAATTTAAATATAATTACATTAAAATTAAGCGAAGTGGGAGACTAGTTTAGATTAATATGTATAATATAAATAATAATAAATGAATATAACATCATGAATTCTTGGGTCGTGAAGAACATATAGTGTTAACATCACTTGTGATAAATACCACACTGAAATTAGATTGTTGCAGATAATATTTAGGATGTAAGAGGATGCAAAGAGATGTAAAATGATGTAAGTGGATGTAAGGATGCTATTAGGCGAAACCTTACCTTCAAATTAGTCACCCAAGTCACCCACCCAGGTCACCCACCCGGGTCACCCAGCCAGGTTTAGGGAGTGATATCCGGCAGTAATATATCAGGTGCTATCCCCGAGAGCGCTCACTGGTCAAGCACAGTCGACCTGGTGCAGCTTAATACACCCTCGACTCAATAGGTTGAGTAATTATCGCTCGGTATTCTGTAATAATTTTAATTTAAAAAAACTAAAAATGTAAAAATGTCATCTAACATCATTTTACTCTGATTAAGGTCATGGGCTCTTTTATTCTGAAATAATATATTGTTTAAATTGTTTATATTTATGTGTCTTCAAAGCTGCACTAATCAACGGTAAATATGACCACCATTCTTTAATGTTGTAAACCCTTGTGAAAATGTGTGTGTGTGTGTGTGTGTGTGTATGTGTGGGTGTGTGGGTGTGGGTGTGTGTGTGTGTGTGTGTGTGTGTGGGTGTGTGTGGGGTGTGTGTGTGTGTGTGTGTGTGTGTGTGTGTGTGTGTGTGTGTGTGTGTGTGTGTGTGTGTGTGTGTGTGTGTGTGTGTGTGTGTGTGTGTGCCAGCGACAACAGAGATCCCACAACCATCCCGGGTACTCAAACACGCTATTAAACTGTTGCTCCAACTCTGTATCACGTCTCTCGCCTCCCCAAGTGACACCACTCTCACGCTTCAAGTGTTATTCTTCCTTTAGATTCGTGAGGTGCTTCCGTGTGCTCACACACATATATAATACCGCCTACAGGATCCAACTCTTTTTATTATATCTGAATATGAAGCTGTCAGTTAAATCTCCTGCGATAAATTCCTTTAGTCATTGCCTTTCTATACCGAATTAACTTAATGTTTCCTTACGTTACCATTGCTCATGTGTGTGTCTAGCCTTTCCTCCATGACGGACCGTTCTGCTCTGACAAATGCTAAATGTTCGTCCATATCTTCTTTCGCAATTCCTTTTAGGATCTTGTATGTCCCGATCATGTGTCCTTTTTAGTGTCTTCCTGTCAGTCAGTCCTGTGTTCCCATTCTTGTTTTGAGTAATATTGCCTTGTCAGAGTACTTTGACAGGTTGACAGGTTCATATTCAGATATAATAAACATTTCGATATTATTTTAGTATCATCAGTATTGAGTAATAGTATTTTTTTATTATATTCTTAACTGTTTAATTTCCGATATTTTACACTTAGGTCACTGTTTATATAATACTCAAATTCACACACACACACACACACACACACACACACACACACACACACACACACACACACACACACACTCACACACACACACACACACACACACACACACACACACACACACACACACACACACACACACACACATACACAAATGTAAAAGGAAATGCAAGAGGAAAGAGGAAATGCACCTCACGACACTGGAAGACAGAAGAGTAAGGGGGGACATGATCACAACCTACAAAATCCTCAGGGGAATCGACCGGGTAAACAAGGATGAACTTTTCAACACTGGTGGGACGCGAACAAGGGGACACAGGTGGAAGCTGAGTACCCAAATGAGCCACAGAGACGTTAGAAAGAACTTTTTCAGTGTCAGAGTAGTTAGCAAATGGAATGCATTAGGAAGTGATGTGGTGGAGGCTGACTCCATTCACAGTTTCAAATGTAGATATGATAGAGCCCAATAGGCTCAGGAATCTGTACACCAGTTGATTGACGGTTGAGAGGCGGGACCAAAGAGCCAGAGCTCAACCCCCGCAAGCACAATTAGGTGAGTACACACATACACACATACACACACACACACATTGGGGCCTCGCGGCTGAGTGGACAGCGCTCGGCATTCGTAGTCCTAAGGGCCCGGGTTCGATACCCTGGGGAGGTGAAAACAAATAGACAACAGTTTCTTTCACCCTTGATGTGCCTGTTCACCTAGCAGTAAATAGGTACCTAGGAGTTAGACAGCTGCTACGGGCCGCTTCCTGGGGATATGTGTGTGTGTTAGAAATAAATATATGTAGTAAATATAATAGAGGAAATATAGATTGGTTAGAAGGGGCCTGGTAGCTGAGTGGACAATGCCCTGATGCCCCTGTTACCTAGCAGTAAATAGGCACCAGGGAGTTAGACAGCTGTCACGGGCTGCTTCCTGGGTGAGTGTGTGGAAAAAAAACAAAAATCAGTTGGTTGATTGACTGTTGAGAGGCGGATCGAAAGAGTCAGATCTCAACCCTCGCAAGCACAACTAGGTGAATGTAACTAGGTGAATACACACACACACACCTGACCTAATTTACGCGTCACACAGGACTATTAATGAGACACTCTGACGCCTTTGGTAATACTCTAGTATAGATTAGGTCCTAATCATTAGGGCTCCAGTATCAAATACAATCACCTGTGTAATTACCTGTAGGTCAACGACTATTCTTATCTTGTCGGCATCATTTACACACACATTTATCAGAGGATGAAAAATTGTCTAAATAATGTTCCTTCTCTCGTTGACCTTCTTGACGTTATCTTGAGATGATTTCTGGGCTTAGTGTCCCCGCGGCCCGGTCCTCGACCAGGCCTCCACCCCCAGGAAGCAGCCCGTGACAGCTGACTAACTCCCAGGCGCCTATTTACTGCTAGGTAACAGAGGCATCAGGGTGAAAGAAACTCTACCCATTGTTTCTCGCCGGCGCCCGGGATCGAACCCGGGTCCACAGGATCACGCGTCCAATGTTCTGTTAGCTCAGCCGCCGGCGGGAGAATATATTGCGAGACAAAATGTCTCTCTGCGGAAAAGATATATATATATATATATAAAGTGAAAGTTAGAAAGATAGACACATAGAGACAGTTAGAATAAATAAAAATTGGTCAATGTCTGCAATGAGTCAGACGCGTTTTCCATTTTTAATTACCAGAAAACTAATTAACTGTCTATTACAATGTTGAGTGCGTCAAATAGTATAATTTTGAAGTGATAAATATATGATTCTCCATTATGATGACAAAGCACATCAAAGGATTTATAGCGATAATTACCAGTGATGTTTCAGCTTGGACACACACACACACACACACACACACACACACACACACACACACACACACACACACACACACACACACACACACACACACACACACACACACGCACGCACACACACACACACTATTTTTGGGGCCTCGCGGCTGAGTGGACAGCGCTCTGGTGGTCGTAGTCCTAAGGGCCCCGGGTTCGATCGCCGATAGAAGCAGAAACAAATGGGCAGTTTCTTTCAACCTGATGTCTCTGTTCACCTAGCAGTAAATAGGTACCTGGAAGTTAGACAGCTGATACGGGCTGCTTTCTGGGACAATGTAACAAAAAAGAGGCCTGGTCGAGGACCGAGCCGCGGGGACGCTAAGCCCTGAAATCATCTCAAGATAACCTTAAGATAACCTCAAGATAACCTCAAGATAACCTCAAGAAGAACGTGGCTTTAGCCACACACATTTTTCTAGGTAATGAGGTAACTAATATATCTTGTTTGTTACACACTGCTAAAATCCTTTCACCAGCATCCACCCGCTCACTAATAGTAGACAAATTAGTTTTTTTATATGAGAGAGAGAGAGAGACAGACAGACAGATTTTTATAATCATACTAAACCACGAAGTCTTGCTCAGACGCCAATATGTCAACGCATATTTTTTCAAGCAAACGGATCCTGCAAGTAGTATTAAGAACTCATTCCATGATGTTAACTCTTCTGACAACTTTACATTTTAAATTGGCTCTTGCGACGTTTCTGTGCTTCTCTCAAACTTTTAGAGAGACTAATCACGTTATAGAGGAAGCGATGAAAATATGTTACACTGTGTGGGACGAAGATGTTAAACAGCTAGTTAAATTGTAGGTTAGCAAGTCTATAAGCCCGACGAAATATTCGCTATGTTCTTAATTAAAAGGAAAAGGGGACAAATCCACGAAGGCCGTGACGAGGATTCGAACCTACGTCCGAGAGCATCCCAGACGCTGCCTTAATCGACCGAGCTATAGGTTATTTATAGGTTTAACAGAGGGAACGTTTTCTATTGTGAAACCAAGTATAAGTTGTTAGAAATAAGGTTGTGGAGAACAGTGACTACGTCTTCGACTCACAATCGGGAATAACGTGTTTCATGCCCGGGCTGGACAGAAATGGATGGGCACGTTTCCTTTCACCTCATGCCGCTGTTCACCTAGCAGTAACTAGGTACCCGGGAGTTAGGCAACTGTTGTGGTGTTGCATCCTGGGGGAAAGTCAGTAGTTTGACCTAGGAAGAGGGGGGGGGGGGACTTAGAATTAAGCCTAAAGTATATATATATATATATATATATATATATATATATATATATATATATATATATATATATATATATATATATATATATATATATATATATATGTCGTACCTAGTAGCCAGAACGCATTTCTCAGCCTACAATGCAAGGCCCAATTTGCCTAATAAGCCAAGTTTTCATGAATTAATGTTATTTTCGACTACCTAACCTACCTAACTTAACCTAACCTAACTTTTTCGGCTACCTAACCTAACCTAACCTATAAAGATAGGTTAGGTTAGGTTAGGTAGGGTTGGTTAGGTTCGGTCATATATCTACGTTAATTTTAACTCCAATAAAAAAAAATTGAACTCATACATAATGAAATGGGTAGCTTTATCATTTCATAAGAAAATAATTAGAGAAAATATATTAATTCAGGAAAACTTGGCTTATTAGGCAAATCGGGCCTTGCATAGTAGGCTGAGAAGTGCGTTCTGGCTACTAGGTACGACATATATATATATATATATATATATATATATATATATATATATATATATATATATATATTATATATATATATATATATATATATATATATATATATATATTATATATATATATATATATATATATATATATATATATATATATATATATATATATATATATATATATATATATATATATATATATAACTTTAGAACACTTTCCCACCAGGAGACTCGAACCCTAGCCAGCACAGAAGCCTTCCAGCAACTGGCATAACAGGTACGCCTTAACCCTCTCCACCACCTGCTCAGACATATATATATATATATATATATATATATATATATATATATATATATATATATATGTCGTACCTAATAGCCAGAACGCACTTCTCAGCCTACTATTCAAGGCCCGATTTGCCTAATAAGCCAAGTTTTCATGAATTAATGTTTTTTCGTCTACCTAACCTACCTAACCTAACCTAACCTAGCTTTTTTTGGCTACCTAACCTAACCTTACCTATAAATATAGGTTAGGTTAGGTTAGGTAGGGTTGGTTAGGTTCGGTCATATATCTACGTTAATTTTAACTCCAATAAAAAAAATTGACCTCATACATAGAGAAAAGGGTTGCTTTATCATTTCATAAGAAAAAAATTATAGTAAATATATTAATTCAGGAAAACTTGGCTTATTAGGCAAATCGGGCCATGAATAGTAGGCTGAGAAGTGAGTTCTGGCTACTAGGTACGACATATATATATATATATATATATATATATATATATATATATATATATATATATATATATATATATATATATATATATATGCAGGTTTCCTGTCCCCAAGAACGGGATTCACATGAACGGTGTCAAAATGATTGAATGCATTAATATTAGCTGTTCTTAATTACCTCAAGAGATTACAGTGTTCAAATGACTTATCGCCTGTAAGGGCTTTATATAATCTAACAGATACACAGGATTTAGCGGCAAATAATTACAAAAAAAGTGAGATTAGTGTTGGGAGAAATTAGAAATTAAGCGCGTCAAACTTTATATTCTTCTTGCAGATTCGCTGATTAGTAATACGAAACTGAAAATTCTTCAATTCTTCTCATTGGTGTTGCAAAGATTAGTGACTGCGGCTGTCATAGATGTGATTCTTCTGGTATATATTATTTTATGATGGGTTTAATGTTAGCGTATGCGTAAGTTCATACTCGCAACGTGTCTTTAGCATCACTGGCGTAAATGGTCTGATAGGAGAGAATTTAAGGACTCTCTTCGACCTGAAAACACCAATATAAAAGTTATGATTTGTTTAGATCTAAAACCTATAGCTGCTTGATGGGGTTTTGGGAGTTCTTCTACTCCCCAGGCCCGGCCCGAGGCCAGGCTTGACTTGTGAGAGCTTGGTCCAACAGGCTGTTGCTTGGAACGGCCCGCAGACCCACATATCCACCACAGCCCGGTTGGTCCGGCCCTTCTTGAAGAAAACTATATAGTTTTCTCTAGAAGATATCCACGGTTGTTCCGGCAATATTTCTTATGCTCGCTGGGAGGATGTTGAGCAACCGCGGACCTCTGATGTTTTACAGTGTTCTCTGATTGTGCCTAGAACCCTGCTCTTCACTGGTTCTATTTTGTATTTTCTTTCATATCGTTCACTCCAGTACGTTGTTATTTTACTAAGTAGATTTGGAACCTGGCATTCCAGTATTTTCTACGTGTATATTATTTGGTATCTCTCTCGTCTCCTTTCTAGCGAGTACATTTGGAGAACTTTGAGATGATCCCAAAAATTTACTTTATCGCGTCTATGTATGCCGTAACCTAACCTAACTTTTTATATATATATATATATATATATATATATATATATATATATATATATATATATATATATATATATATATATATATATATGTCGTACCTAATAGCCAGAACGCACTTCTCAGCCTACTATTCAAGGCCCGATTTGCCTAATAAGCCAAGTTTTCATGAATTAATGTTTTTTCGTCTACCTAACCTACCTAACCTAACCTAACCTAGCTTTTTTTGGCTACCTAACCTAACCTTACCTATAAATATAGGTTAGGTTAGGTTAGGTAGGGTTGGTTAGGTTCGGTCATATATCTACGTTAATTTTAACTCCAATAAAAAAAAATTGACCTCATACATAGAGAAAAGGGTTGCTTTATCATTTCATAAGAAAAAAATTATAGTAAATATGTTAATTCAGGAAAACTTGGCTTATTAGGCAAATCTGGCCTTGAATAGTAGGCTGAGAAGTGAGTTCTGGCTACTAGGTACGACATATATATATATATATATATATATATATATATATATATATATATATATATATATATATATATAGAGAGAGAGAGAGAGAGAGAGAGAGAGAGAGAGAGAGAGAGAGAGAGAGAGAGAGAGAGAGAGAGAGAGAGAGAGAGAGAGAGAGAGAGAGAGAGTGGGGAGAGGGAGAGGGGGGGGGGAGAGGGCTTGGAGAACCCACCAATGTTCTGAGAATTGTGACTGCAGCATCATTATCCCCAACGACCCGGCCTCCCGGGATCCTGGTCTACTCACTCACCACAGGAAGAGCTCCACAAAATTAGGGAAGGCAGTTAGGGTTGAGAAAGAAGGAGTAGAAGAGAAGGGGGAGGGATAAGGTAGTACTGGAAGGGACGGAATAAAGGAGGGGTGAGGCGGATAAAGGAATTGACGAAGTGGAGATATGAAGCTGCATGATAAGAAGGAGGAGGAGGAAATAGATGTTGTCCTTCTTACTGATCTTCCTGGACTGTGTCATCTCTAATACTATCCGTACAAAGATCTGTCATCTCTAATACTATCCGTACAAAGATCTGTCATCTCTAATACTATCCGTACAAAGATCTGTCATCTCTAATACTATCCGTACAAAGATCTGTCATCTCTAATACTATCCGTACAAAGATCTGTCATCTCTAATACTATCCGTACAAAGATCTGTCATCTCTAATACTATCCGTACAAAGATCTGTCATCTCTAATACTATCCTTCCAGAGGTATATCGTACCTCTCACAAACCTTTCAGGGTGGTTTCATCTCTCAAAGAAACCTTCCAGAGCTCCTTCGTCGTCCTTACTAACCATACTAAGCTCTTCCTTCGACACCTCCGTGCTAAGAGGGTCACTAGCTTACCGGTAAACAGCAAACTGAGACGGCGACAATGCTCTTGTTTTGTTTGTAAACAAGAAAACAACATTTATTAATCTCAAAGGTGAGCTGTCTATGTCCGCTGTGATTGACGGGGACACAAGACAATTTATGTCCTGCAAATGCCTTTGAACTTTTGTAACCTTTTTGCGAATACGGACTGTCGTCAGCTGCAACGGAATAAAAAATATATATATATGTTGCAGAAGAGTATTTGTGGGTATACCGTCGCTGGCAGCGTTGTGTTTGAATAGCGATGCACCAGCAGCTCTCAGACCGTGTTGACACCCAGGCTGTAAAATTTATATTTTGTTGAAAGGAGAGTATTCGTTCTCCGTGATCCAACTTGATGCCTGTGTACATATGTCTCTTTTTTTCTTTTATTAATGTTTTTGATAGTATTGATTGAGCTAGCTTCGGATAGGCATGGTTTGTTAGGCTAGCTTCTTAAGGCTAGATCAACTTTGGTTACAATAATTTAATTGTGTTATTTCCAATGCAACAAAGAGCTTCCCATCTTGCAAGGCTGAATGTTATTTCACACACTAGTTCGGTACAGATATTTCTTCTTCGAGGCTACTTTGATGTTACCTTGAAGTTACTTTGAGGTGTACTATGTGTGTTCCTGGTAGCAATGTCCGCCGCGATATCTGACCAGGCCTCCTGCCTAGTGGGCTCGTTGCCCAGACTTTTGAACACTGCTGCACGCAGTCTGACACGAGTGACAACCTGCTTGAACACTTCCCTTTACAGGTGTTTATCCGATTCCCGCTTGAACACATTACAGGTGTGTTAATGATGTCTTTTATATTTTTGAAGAAAGGGTATTGGAAAGTCTTTGGGGTCTTAACTGTTGTTTATAGAGTTGTCTCCTAGAGTATATATTGTAATCTTAGTTTTCATTGGGTATATTTTTCACATTCTGCCGAGCTACATTTTCTTGTTAGAAATCATTTCAGTGTTTAGATTTGCTGTCTTTAATAGTTCTTTGCCCATCAAAATCTTGTCATGTGCATCAGGATGATACGGCTTTATAATTAAGATTTTACTTTGTTGACTAAAACTTCATGGGTTCTGTTTGTTAGGAAATTAAAGATCCATCTTCATATTTTGCCATTTATTCATCTCCAAGAGGAAGAGTTAAACCGGAGATAACAATGCCTTGTGACCCAATTAAAGTGTAGGACGTGCTCTGAGTATATGGAACATTCTAGTCTGTATGCTATCCTTTGGTCGGCTTCACACACCACTTTACGTCCCCTCAGGATCACTAGAGGAGCCAATGCCCTCTCACCACGTAAAGGCAGTATTTGAAGAGGTCATTAATCAGCCAAGCTGTGATGGCTAACATCCGACTAGGAGCGGAAATGACTAACAGCCAAACAGCTCGAGTCAATATCAACCAGGTCAGGGAGATGATCACTCTGAAAATGGTAGTCACTATATTGTTGGTAAATTGTGGTCGTTTCGTGTTTGTGGAAAGTGTGGGTCTATGAATATAGTTGTAACTGGGTAGGTGTATTGTGTTTACACCAGGGCCAAGAAGAGCTAGTGGTGAGAAGTGATTAATGAATATACGAGGACCAGGCATCCGGGGAGCACAGTTGGCCTGCATCACACGGTGCCATCTACCACTGTTAACACAGCTACAGTGCCAGGCTCACAATGGTACTACAGTGACACTGTACCAGCTACAGTGCCAGGCTCACAATGGTACTACAGTGACACTGTACCAGCTACAGTGTCAGGTTCACAATGGTACAAGTGACACTGTACCAGCTACAGTGCCAGGCTCACAATGTTACAACAGTGACACTGTACCGGCTACAGTGCCAGGCTCACAATGGTACAACAGTGACATTGTACCAGGTAGTGTCAGGTTCACAATGGTACAACAGTGACACTGTACCAGCTACAGTGCCAGGCTCACAATGTTACTACAGTGACACTGTACCAGCTACAGTGTCAGGTGCATCATAGTAGCACTTGGAATCAACATTATCATTTTATTCTTAGCACTCCAGGGAATTTAATTATCAATTTTTACTCACTCTAACGAACGGGGACCATTTTTCGGACACTCGTGAATCAGATCATAGAGACATGAAAACTGGAACACATGTCACAACATCTGAACGGCAGCTGATCGAAAGTTAAACCCATCAGGACTGTAGCAAAGCTGCACGGGAAAAATTCGAAGGAAAAATAAACATAAATAGAGTACATTGATCGATCGCCCGGGACGGATACGAATTGCTTTTGAAAGCAATTTGTTAGTTAATTAAAGCCGTCATTCCTGATTGGTAGCAGCGGCTGTGCTTGTAATGACGCCCTAAACTGGCAAGAGAATCTGCTGCCAATATCTCTCTCGCTGTCTCTGATCTCTGTCGATGCTTAGTTTGTCTGTATCGATCTTGATCTGTCTGTCTGGTTCCATCTCTCTCTCTCTCTCTCTCTCTCTCTCTCTCTCTCTCTCTCTCTCTCTCTCTCTCTCTCTCTCTCTCTCTCTCTCTCTCTCTCTCTCTCTCTCTCTCTCTCTCTCTCTCTCTCTCTCTCTCTCTCTCTCTCTCTCTCTCTCTCTCTCTCTCTCTCTCTCTCTCTCTCTCTCTCTCTCTCTCTCTCTCTCTCTCTCTCTCTCTCTCTCTCTCTCTCTCTCTCTCTCTCTCTCTATCTCTCTCTCTCCCCATCTCTCTCTCTCCCTATCTCTCTCTCTCCCCCCCCTCCCTCCCTCCCTCTCTCTCTCTCTCTCTCTCTCTCTCTCTCTCTCTCTCTCTCTCTCTCTCTCTCTCTCTCTCTCTCTCTCTCTCTCTCTCTCTCTCTCTCTCTCTCTCTCCCTCCCTCCCTCTCTCTCTCTCCCTCCCTCCCTCCCTCCCTCCCTCCCTCCCTCCCTCCCTCCCTCCCTACCTACCTACCTCTCCCTCCCCCTCTTTCTATCATCCAACACAGTTGCCAGAAGCAAACATTTCACCATAGTTAACGATGTTATATATTATTTCTCTCAGAATTTCCCACTGACCTCCTCTTCCTGCTCCATATAAATGGTTCCTGGTATCAGAGACTTAAACTTCCTTCTTCTTGGACCTTACAAGGAGTCATTGGCCATTCTGAAATTGAATCGTATTATCTTTACAAAGATTTCTGTTTGGGAAACATCGTTTACTTAGCATCTTCAAGTTGTTAGGGGAGACTTGGGATGCTTAGAGTGACTATCCAGGTGTTTAGTGAGACGATGTTTTTATATAGAAAGTATTCAGGTGTGTAGGGATGCTCTTCAGATGTATTGATAGGCTTATCAGGTGTTTAATCTGACTATGTACCATCAGTGTTTCTCAGCAGGTTACAAATATCAGGCCAATCACATGGTCCAGTCCTAGAGGGATTCTTGATGTCTTTAAGAAGGCTTGACAGGTGTTTAAAATTGACTTTAGAAATTCAAAGAGATTCTCCATGTGTGTTTAGAATGACTCTTCAGGTAAATAGCGAACTAACGAGGTGTTTAAAATTCCAAGTGAAGCGCAGCGAGTTGCTATTTAAGAATAATCGTACATTTTTAGAATCATGGAAAGTTTATGTGTTTCAGAGGCATCTTTGGTACCATGAGGCGCTTGGAAACCAGACTTATAAATGGAGTGAATTTATCCAGAATATAATGAATTGAATTGTAACTCAGAAAACGACTTATGTAAATTGGAGTGGGAGAGAGAGAAGGGCTTTGACTTTACCCAGAAGATGACAATACTATGAAATACCTGGAGAGGATGATGATTCTCTGGAACACATTGGAGAGGATGATGATTCTCTGGAACACATTGGAGAGGAGGAGGATTCTTTGGAACACATTGGAGAGGATGATGATCCTCTGGAACACATTGGAGAGGATGATGATCCTCTGGAACACATTGGAGAGGATGATGATTCTCTGGAATACCTGGAGAGGATGATGATACCCTGGAACACCTGAAGAGGATGATGATATCCTGGAATACATGGAGAGGATGATGATACCCTGGAACACCTGAAGAGGATGATGATTCTCTGGAACACATTGGAGAGGATGATGATTCTCTAGAACACCTGCAGAGGATGACTATCTTCTACCGTCAATATAGACAATAATGCTACTGTTATGCCAAGCTACAAAACTGTTTCTCCACTCTCAGATAAGAAGAAAGGGAGTCAGAGGCAGACAGAATTAGACAGCTGGAGAAAAAGACGGGTTAGACTGATGAAATTGCAAGACCAAGAGAAGGGATAGACGGAAGGGGAGCCCGAGGGAGTTATAAATCACGAACCTGTCCCAGGAGGATCAGATACAATTGAAGAATGAATTCTAGCCCGCATCAGTAGGGCGCTAGGGTGACACGAGAGGTCCAGCTCCTGAGGCCACTAGGGTGTGACACGAGAGGTCCAGCTTCTGAGGCCGCTAGGGTGTGACACGAGAGGTCCAGCTCCTGAAGCCGCTAGGGTGTAACACAAGAGGTCCAGCTCCTGAGGCCACTAGGGTGTGACACAAGAGGTCCAGCTGCTGAGGCTGTAGAGTGATGTCAGGCACCAACATGCTGGGAGCGCCTCGGGAGAAAGATGACAGTGCGCGGAAGAGGGTAAAACAAGAGGCGTTTGGAAGGACTCATCCATCTTCTGACCTCTTTCTGAGAATGCTCAGTGAGGGAGAGATCCCACTGCGGCGGGTGGCGGCGCCCTCACCGCCCCTCACCAGTTGAAGGGAATGTTGCCATGCAAGGTGTGCAAGCCCACGATGACTCCTACTGGGCATTTATCTTGTGATACAGACAATATACACACACTAATACTCAAGTGTGTTGACCAATCCACACACTAGAAAGTGAAGCGACGACGACGTTTCGGTCCACGACGGTCCAGGACGGAACAGGATGGTCCAGGACGGACCGAAACGTCGTCGTCCCTTCATATGCTAGTGTGGATTGGTCAACATACTTCAGCCACGTTATTGTGACTCATCGCCTGCACTAATACTCAACATTTCAATGTACACAGGAGCCGGGCTGTTCCACTAGTCCCTTTTATAAAGACGAAACACTGTCCAAACAATGTGATCATTATTGGATCCGCTTATCAACTGAAAATATTATCAGGATCAGCCAGTCTTTCCTGGTGTGTGTAATTAGCGCCAGACCCTTCAAGTGTTGCCCCCAGGGAGAGCAGATGACACTGACATCCTTAGGTAAGCATCCCTCTACCACACCTCCGCTAACTCGCTTTCACAATGATTCCTTAAACAGAAAACATTAAGTTTTACTATCAATTTTTACTAACGTAATAGCAGGGACGTAGTTTTTCAGATTGAAAGTTTTCGCAGAAAATATAAAAGATTCGAATTAGCAAACAAAATCTTAATGGAACTCTTAGTTATATATCGTTTAAAATCGAGTAATTATGAAGAACATTTACAAGAGAACTAAGCACATGTTGCTCACTATACTAAGGCAGAATTATGGCAGGACTCTCAGGCAACTGTACAGTGAGGCAAGGAAACCCGGCAGTATATGACAGATCTCTCAGGGAACATAGGAGACAACATGAACAAATGTCCATAATAACACGAATAATTTTTAGTCTTTCAAACCTAACAGTTCAGAACAACTGAAAATATAACACGAAAGAGAACTGAAAAAAATAGCATCAAAGCTGTTGTGTTTGAGAATGTAAACTGCGTACAGTCAGAATCGAAATATTTGTTATCTGTTTGGTAGTATATTTAATGTGATGGGCGAGAGGAAAGTGAGGCTCAGTGCTGTACGTCACTAGGGTACAGTGACGTCCTCTAGTGACGTAGTACAGTGATGGTGTGTATTCTCGTGTCTCCCGGAGTAAGGCCCAGCAGGATGCGGGAACTGCCTGGTATGGGAACCATGTGTGCTGTGATAGACTAGAGTGTGGTAGACACATTGCAAGTCTCTGATTCGCGTAAATATTTTCCTCTAATTGGAAATTGGCGCAGAGCTCGTTACAGGAACGTAGTTTTCTCGACAGAGACGAAGATTCTCACTGGTGTGAGTGAGTTCAATGCCTTATAATTAACCTGCCAATCATTTTTCAAAAAATCCATAATATTTTAACGATAAAATTGTGATCTTAATTGGATTCAATTGTGCAGAACTGACAGGAACTATATAAGAACCATTCGAGTAACGGTTGATTGCGAGATGACAAAGGCAGGAACGCGTGTGAGTGTAGTGTGGGGGGCCGAGGCGAGCACCACCACGACTACGAGGAGGAGGTAACACAGCGGAGGAGGTACACGAGGGCTTGACTCTACTGGTCACCAGTCTTGGTATTTCCTCTAGTGTCCTCCACATGACGCTACAAAAACCACCGCAGGATGCCGCTCCACCAAACTTTACTGACACTGATAACACTTAACACTTGTTTTCCTTAGTCGGTATTAAATAAGTAAATAAATAAATTTTTATTCAGGTAAGGTACATGCATACAAGATAAGATACAAAAGTTGATGGATTTATAGATAGAGCTAGTACAT
Source organism: Procambarus clarkii (assembly GCF_040958095.1). Classification (NCBI taxonomy): domain Eukaryota; kingdom Metazoa; phylum Arthropoda; class Malacostraca; order Decapoda; family Cambaridae; genus Procambarus; species Procambarus clarkii. The sequence continues at coordinate 17,757,626 of NC_091235.1, forward strand.
ACAATGCCTAAAGCCACTATTACGCAAAGCGTTTCGGGCAGATGTTATTAATGTTATTTTCTAATTGTTTAATGACTGTAAAGTATAGAAAATTACTATTATTCACTTCAAACTTTGTGTTTGACCTTTGCCTTAGCCAGCTGAGGGAAGAAGCATTAAAGGTACTTGAAGACTGTCGCCGTCTTATCTACAGCTGGGAAAATTTGCGACAGCTTTAGATAAGGAGTCGACAGCCTTGGAGTAATTTTGAAAACGTCTTCCCTAAGCTGTCTTAAGACAAATGTCAAAGGAAAGTGGGTGGGGGAATAATAGCCATTTTCTACACTTTGGAGGCATAAGCATTTTGAAAATAACATTAACACGCAAGGGACAAACCTTATGTTACAACGTGTAATCTTACCACCACATTAAACACTGAATTAGCTCATCCATTTAATTAGCGTGATTTAAACAATGGTTTGTAGCCAAGAAATGTCATCCTAATATCAGAAAAGCTGAGCTCACTATTTACTAAATTTTACAGAAGCAAAGAAAACTGCGAAACGTTAGATGTTGAGAAATAACAACAAAGACTATTTTAATTTTAATTTGATCGTCGTGGCGCAATAAATGCTGTGCACATCGCTCAGCCAAGAGGACCAAAGAGCCAAAGCTCAACCACCCGCAAGCACAATTAGATGAGTACTGAAACACAGTTGGTTCTGGCTTATATCTGGTGAGGTGACCGCGCGGAGGACAGCCTCTCCTAGTAGGACCCAAACATGCCTAACAAACTTCCTTTACCCAACAAGCGAGGAGAAAACCTCTCTCACACCTCATGTTTCACAGTGCTTTATGCATCTATCCCCACAGTTATCCAGCTGCAACTTAAGACACACGAAGGGGGCATAAAATTCTCCGGGGTGAAATCTGGCATTAATATTAACCCGAGGCCGCTGTTGAGCCGGAGTTGGTATATCGCAACAATTAACGTCACAAGCTTGGGCACGCGCACACCTGGGCCAGGTGAGGAAACTATTCTTCATTAAAAGAATAGTCTGCCGACCGGCTTCTCGGAAGCAGTGAGGGAAGGATGGTAACAGTTTAGTTGGTAACAACGGATGGTTCACCTACCAACAGGGAGAAAATTATAGAAACAGACAAAATAATATTTTATTGCCTGTAATAAATATATAATATATTTTTCCCCTGAAATGCTACATTAAATTCATGGCCTTTTTTTGTGGTAGATTGGCGCTCCCAGTTTGCAGTCGAATTGGGAGTGGAGAAATGTTCCGCAAAAACAACGTTAATTCCTGCTTGATTATCTAGGCAGTTAATTCTTCAGTGCATATCTAGGCAGTTAATGCATATATTAATATCAAGGCAGTATAACATACCTTGCGGTGGTTCCGAGATTCAAGGTCCCCGCGGCCCGATCTCTGACCAGATCTCCTCAACATCAATCATTTTAGAAATTGATTCATATCTAATGCAACATGCAAAAAAGTTTGAATGTTGAATGCCACACCATTGGAAGTATCAAAACGTCATACGACACATTTTAGAGAATACGGTACAGAACGCTCGGGGCTCACATACTGTAACATCACTTTGGTACCTACACTTAGGGTAATTACACACATTCACACCGTTATCGATGGATAATGAACACAGGTAAAACAATGCAGATAAAGCTAAGGAACTCTAAATATGATTCATTCCACCATGCTCACAAAGGCTATTCAACTTGTTACAGGACGGAGAACAACCAAAGGTATGGAAAGCAGCCGGTAGGGTGTCTTGTCTTCAAGAAAGGAGGAAGACATGAATCACTGAACTCTAGACCGGTGGCAATAACAAGTATTACCAGCAAGGTGCTCTAGAGATTTATCATGAAGACACCTACGGCCCATCCAGAACGTTTTTTGTAAACGTCAGCAAGTATTCAGAGAAGAAAAGACATGTCTGAAAAACGTATTGGAATTTTATGACAAGAATACAATTATAAAACAATTTCAAAAAGTCTCTCGACACAATCCTACACAAGAGACTATTATACGCGCTCCTGATTACGGTGGAAGTAACTGGTAAAGTATTTGAATGGGCAAGGAAGCACCACTGGATGGAAACAGGGTCACATATATAAGTGTATCTCCAAAGGATACATGATCAAGCGAACTATGATTCCAATGTCAGAATAAGCGCAGCGGTGTCCAATAGCTTTGTTTACCAGACCGTCTACCAGAAAACCCGATCAGAAATCGGTCTGCGAGGTCAGTGATCCTCGGAAGCACCTCAAGGTAACCCAAGGAAAGGAAACCTTCAAAAAATGAAGAATATACAGAGCTGTACAAGAATGTTTATCCATTCTTATGCCTCCATTAACATAAATTGATTTCTCCACACTTGAGAAAAGAAAAATCAGGAAAGACATGGTAACAACAAACTAAATTTTAAGAAAAATTAACAAGGTGGACAAAGAAATAATGTTCAAAATAGAATCTGGATGAACGAGGGAACATCGGTTGAAATCGGAGGGGACAGTTGAGCCATATTGATCCCTGAACCAACAACAGGTATATAGGTAGACACAAAAGTCGGTGTTTTCAGCGTAATTGATGTAAACAAATGGAATTAATTATGAGATATTGTTGTATGCAAACATCATTCAATAAATAGCTGCAAAAGCAAATATGATAAAGAGTCATGCCGGGATTGAGAAATTCCATTAGCCAAATCACTGATGGCAGGAGTTAGGCTCGACCTTTTTCGCATATCTAGGTGATGACGCACACACACACACACACACACACACACACACACACACACACACACACACACACACACACACACACACACACACACACACACACACACACACATGGGGGCCTCGTAGCCTGGTGGATAGCGCGCAGGACTCGTAATTCTGTGGCGCGGGTTCGATTCCCGCACGAGGCAGAAACAAATGGGCAAAGTTTCTTTCACCCTGAATGCCCCTGTTACCTAGCAGTAAATAGGTACCTGGGAGTTAGTCAGCTGTCACGGGCTGCTTCCTGGGGTGTGTGTGTGTGTGGTGTGGGAAAAAAAAAAAAAAGTAGTTAGTAAACAGTTGATTGACAGTTGAGAGGCGGGCCGAAAGAGCAAAGCTTAACCCCCGCAAAAACACAACTAGTAAACACACACACACATACACACACACACACACACACACACACACACACACACACACACACACACACACACACACACACACACACACACATTAGCTTCACTCTGAACGACTCCGACATAAGAGAAATCGGTTTTGAGGACCCAGTAGGAATGAGCGACCACAGTGTACTGGTGTTTGAGTACTTGATTGAAAAGGGTTATTGAACTCGAGGAGGGATACCGAAACCAAAAGGTTAGCATACCGAAAGGGAAACTATGAGGGGATAAGAAAATTCCTAACAGATATAGCATGGGAAACAGAGCTCAGGGGAAAGACGGCCCAAGATATGATGGATTACATCACGCAGAAGTGCAAGGACGCAGCAAACAAGTTTGTCCCAGTCCAAAAGGAAAACAGAGAAATGAAGATGAGAAACCCATGGTTTAATCAAAGATGTAGGCTAGCTAAGCAGCAAAGTAAAAGGGCATGGAGAAACTATAGGAATAACAGGACACTGGAGAGCAGAGAAAGATACCAGAATGCCAGGAATGAATATGTCAGGATGAGAAGAGAGGCAGAAAGACAATACGAAAATGACATCGCAAGCAAGGCAAAGACTCAGCCTAAATTGTTGCATAGCCACATTAGGAGAAAAACAACAGTAAAGGAACAGGTTATGAGATTAAGGATAGGGGCGGAAGGATTCACTACAAATGACAAGGAAGTGTGTGAGGAATTGAATAAGAAATTCCAGGAGGTCTTCACCTTAGAACAAGGAGAAATTCCAGAGGTAAGTGAGGGAATAGCTAACCAGGAACCACTGGAAGAGTTTGAGATTACCAGTGGGGAAGTAAGGAAGTGTTTACTAGAGTTGGACGTGACGAAGGCTATAGGCCCAGATGGAATCTCCCCTTGGGTTCTAAAGGAAGGAGCAAGAGAACTGAGCCTACCACTCTCCATAGTGTATAACAAATCACTGGCAACAGGGGAACTGCCAGATACTTGGAAAGCAGCTAACGTAGTCCCGATATACAAGAAAGGGGATAGACAGGAGGCACTGAACTACAGGCCAGTGTCCCTAACCTGCATACCATGCAAGCTGATGGAGAAGATTGTGCGAAAAAAACTAGTGGAGCATCTGGAGCGAAGGAACTTTGTAACACAGCATCAACATGGGTTCAGGGATGGCAGGTCCTGCCTCACAGGGTTACTTGAATTCTACGACCAGGCAACAAAAATAAGGCAAGAAAGAGAAGGGTGGGCAGACTGCATATTTTTGGATTGTCAGAAAGCCTTTGATACAGTGCCACACAAGAGGCTAGTGCGAAAGTTGGAGATGCAGGCTGGAGTGAGAGGGAAGGTACTCCGGTGGATAGAGGAATACCTAAGCAACAGGAGACAACGAGTCTGTGTGAGGGGTGAGGTCTCAGATTGGCGAGACGTCACAAGTGGAGTCCCGCAGGGGTCAGTCCTTGGACCTATACTGTTTCTGGTATATGTAAATGATCTCCCAGAGGGTATAGATTCGTTCCTCTCAATGTTTGCCGACGATGCAAAAATTATGAGGAGGATTGAAACAGAGGATGATAGTAGGAGGCTACAAGATGACCTGGATAGACTGAGTGAATGGTCCAACAAATGGCTGTTGAAGTTCAACCCGAGTAAATGCAAAGTAATGAAACTAGGCAGTGGAAACAGGAGGCCAGGCACAGGATACAGAATAGGAGATGAAGTACTTAATGAAACAGACAGAGAGAAAGATCTAGGAGTTGATATCACACCAAACCTGTCTCCTGAAGCCCACATAAAGAGAATAACGTCTGCGGCATATGCGAGGCTGGCTAACATCAGAACGGCGTTCAGGAACCTGTGTAAGGAATCATTCAGAATCTTGTACACCACATATGTAAGACCAATCCTGGAGTATGCGGCCCCAGCATGGAGCCCGTACCTTGTCAAGCACAAGACGAAGCTGGAAAAAGTCCAAAGGTATGCTACTAGACTAGTCCCAGAACTAAGAGGCATGAGTTATGAGGAAAGGCTGCGGGAAATGCACCTCACGACACTGGAAGACAGAAGAGTAAGGGGGGACATGATCACAACCTACAAAATCCTCAGGGGAATCGACCGGGTAAACAAGGACGAACTTTTCAACACTGGTGGGACGCGAACAAGGGGACACAGGTGGAAGCTGAGTACCCAAATGAGCCACAGAGACGTTAGAAAGAACTTTTTCAGTGTCAGAGTAGTTAGCAAATGGAATGCATTAGGAAGTGATGTGGTGGAGGCTGACTCCATTCACAGTTTCAAATGTAGATATGATAGAGCCCAATAGGCTCAGGAATCTGTACACCAGTTGATTGACGGTTGAGAGGCGGGACCAAAGAGCCAGAGCTCAACCCCCGCAAGCACAATTAGGTAAGTACAATTAGGTAAGTACACACACACACACACACACACACACACACACACACACACACGTGAGAGTGCAAGCGATGCAATACTCAAAGAGGGACGCCCAGGAGCAGTGTGTGTGTGGAAGAGACGGCAGAAAGCTGGCAGGCTGGCTTCCTCTCCCACCTCAGACAGATACACAGACAGCTACACCTTCCGGCGACACCCACACTGCTCACAAGCCTAACATGACCTAGACGTCCATTGAGCAAGCTGCAGGATTTCATGCTTGTGTCTGAAAGAACTAGATCTGCCAAGAGAATGTCTCATATATTTGCAAGCACCCGTATAATATATTTTAATTTTAATGCTTGTGCTTCAGTGTTGCATATGCAGTCAATTTGTTATTGAAATATTATAATACAAATATTATAGACCAATTTAACATGTATTTCGAATATTAACTTATTAATTTCAATGTGTGATGGACCTGATGATTACATTAGAATTATAAAATGTTGTCAACACTCTTTCTAAACGAATCCTCCTGTTCCCCCCCCCCTTCTTCCCCCTCCTGTCCTCTCATCTTTCCCTCCCTGTCCCCTCATCTTTCCCTCCCTGTCCCCTCATCTTTCCCTCCCTGTCCCCTCATCTTTCCCTCCCTGTCCTCTCATCTTCCCTCCCCCCTCTCCGATCATCTACCCCCTGTCCCCTCATCTTTCCCCCCTGTCTCCTCATCTTCCCCCCGTCCCCTTCTCTCTCCCCTCATCCCCTTATCTGTCCCCTCATCTTACATCTTCGCTGCTCACTATCTTCATTTTCCCACTCAGTGACTCATGAAAGGAAATGATTAATATGACACTCAAAACTCCACGTTAATCACATGCTATATTTCACACATGACTGTGAAAATGGCCTCCGGGTGTGTATAATTGCTAATGTTTCTTAAAGCATTTAACTTAGGCTTCCCCCGACCAGCCTATGTCCGGCCCGTACCCCAGACCATTCTCCCTACATATTTGGATGAGGCTAGCCCCAAGCATCTGGCCTCCAACTTTGGACAGGCTGACAAAGATTTGTTCTTATAGTATAGACTATAGATAATTGGAAATTTCTGTTCGACGTTGGGGTCCAGACGGGGGAAGAAAAAGGGGGTGAAAGAGGGGAGGAATAGGGAGATTTGAGGGGAGAGTGGGAAGAAGGAGGAAAATGGGGGAGATGGGAGGGAAGAGAGGTAGGAGGAGAAAGGGAAGGGGGGGGGGGGGAGAAGAATGAATATGGGGAGAAAAGGAAAGATGAGGGGTTGAATGAGGGTGGGGGTAGAGACAGACTCTCCCGAACACTGCCGGTTACCCCTAGTATATTATACTATTATACGAACATTTGTGTGTATGTCACAGTATGTCCCCATTTCGTACTTGCTTGTGTTTGTTATATTCACATAAAATTTCCAGCATGGTCGCCTGTGCATACAAATATCAACCATTCAATACTACACATATCAACCTTACAATCTACTAGTCAATGCACGTTGGAATCAGGTAAAATATTTTAATTTCACCGACCAGAAAACATTTAATGTTAAAATATATACAATTTAAATATTTCTGTTTCACCTTAAAACGCGTCGTTAAAGGGTCAGTCAGCAGGCGCGCTCTTGGTGACTGGCCTTGTTGAAAAAGAAATCCTCAGAGGGGTATATACATCAAGCTGTTTACTTGAAAGTTGGTTTGAAAGCAATTATGGTAGCCTTAATAACCCTCTTGAGGTGATAGGCTTTAAGTCCATCACAATGCAAGATTGTCTCCTCAGTTGAGGATAAAATAAACTGAAGATGTTGGACAAGAAACTTATATTATAGCATGTGTGTGTGTGGGGGGAAGTCTTTTGGGATATTTCTCGTCGACCACATCAAGAAAAAAAAGAATAGTTGTTTAAGACGATCAAGATTTTTATATATACTGTAAGATGTTGAGAAAGAGATAGGAAAGAATACGGAAAAGACAAACTGCGAAAATTTTCTACAAGGTCAAGAATGTGTATTATCAGAGATTGTGTTTGTTTTATCATAATTTTTGGTATGTGAAAGATTAAGCTGCACAGTTAATATCAACGCAATTTCACTGCAATTGCAACGACTAAAAACTATCCTGCTTTCGTTAACCTTTTGTGTGTTAGTAGTTTTATTTCCTCGAGCACTACTGTGTGTACATGTATATATAACATTAATAATTTTGTAACTAGCCTCAAAAGATTGTTATTTGCTAAGCTAAACGAACTAGAAGGTTCAGTTCCTGAACCGATTATGTGCCTCTGTAATCCTTTACACCACCGCCCACGGGATGGGTATGGGGTGCATAATAAAGAAAGATATTGAAATTGAATTGCACTAAAGTTGCGGGCATCATAGGAGGGTAATTTAGGGGCTGGATACTTAAGGAGAAGTCTCCTTAAGTATCTCCTGAAGGCAGATGACATGGGCAGATGGGAGCCGGTCGGCCGAGCGGACAGCACACTGGTCTTGTGATCCTGTGGTCCCGGGTTCGATCCCGGGCGCCGGCGAGAAACAATGGGCAGAGTTTCTTTCACCCTATGCCCTTGTTACATAACAGTAAAATAGGTACCTGGGTGTTAGTCAGCTGTCACGGGCTGTTTCCTGGGGGTGGAGGCCTGGTCGAGGACCGAGCCGCGGGGACACTAAAGCCCCGAAATCATCTCAAGAATCATCTCAAGATAACATCAGTGGATCCCGGTTTTCCTTTGTGGTAGAGATCGGGAAGTCTTACTGAGTGATGCAATTATCCAATCGAAGAAGCGAAATATTGGGGAAGTTTATAGAGGGATCTATATATGATATCTAGTTTATTAGTCCACAAGAGCTTGAATAGATTTGTATTTTCTAGTTTCCACTTGCTTTGCTTGATATCCAGGTATCCCGCCAAGTTCTTTGATACAGTTGGATAAGTACCATAAAATGGACTAAATTCACTTGAATTAACTTGAATTAATCCCAGCAATTATACACCTTCCTTATGATAACAGATTAAAAACGTTTAAGTTACATCTCTAGAAAGACGTAGAGAGAAGTTTGACATAATTAAAGTATATACCTGAATAAAACGTTATTCTGTAACATAGGGCAACAAGTAAGGGATTTTAAACTTAGATTCAGAAGAGACCTTGGTAAAAACTGGTTTAGAAAAAAGTTGGTTGATTTATAGAATAATTTATCAGGTAGCGTAATAGACGGAAGATCGATGGATTGTTTCAGGCGTAGGTAGTACATATATATGAATCTGCTTTGGTGAGTTTAAATAGAAGGCGCATCGCATGGGTCAAAAGGCCTTCTCCCGTTTAATTTGTTCTCATGTTCATGTGTTCATACGTTTTTAAAAATAATTCAAAACAATGAGTATAAAATGAGAAATTCCTATTCAGGAAAGACTCTATATCCATACAGGGTTATCTTGAGGTTATCGTGAGGTTATCTTTACATGATTTCGGGGCTTAGCGTCCCCGCGGCCCGGTCCTCGACCAGGCCTCCTTTTTGTTACACACCCCCAGGAAGCAGCCCGTAGCAGCTGTCTAACTCCCAGATACCTATTTACTGCTTGGTGAACAGGGGCATGAGGGTGAAACAAATTCTGCCCATTTGTTTCGGCCTCCGCCGGGGATCGAACCCGGAACCTTAGGACTACGAATCCCGAGTGCTGGCCAGTCAGTCGTCAGGCCCCTTGTTGATTTATGAAACAGCTTACCGGGTAATATATTAGACGTGGAATCCCTGCATTGTTTCACTAAGGAGTTCCACTACGTCGTTGGGTCGCAGCTGAGGGTCCCGGGTTCAATCCTCTGGAAGAATAGTGATGGTTGGGCACATTTCCTTTCAGCTCATACCTTTCAATTCACCAAGCAGTGACTAGGTACCCGAGAGTTAGAAAAGTATTGTGGGTTGCATCTTGGGGAACATCAATAGCCGGTCAAGGGGAGTCTCAATAAGCCTAAATATAGGCTTTTTGTCCTGGACGAAGGGAAATTAACCACTGACATAATTCTCCAGATTTTACCAATGCTGTCTTAGAGGCTGTTATGACGTCATAGTAAAGACATATACGTGACCTTATTGAACTGTGAACGAGTTTTCTTTTATCCATTTTATCTCTAAAAATTCTGTGACTCAATACGCTCATTGAAAGCCTGGTGATCAATAGCTGTATTGGGAGCTGGAGCTGTGGCTTAATCTTAACAGCTTCGCATGTTCTTCCTTCCAGAGGCTAACAATATCTAACATCTTTTCAGCCTTTGCTAAACCATTGTCGTGTGCCACTGACGAGTTGAAAGCCTGAAGACTCCCGCTTACAATTTCTGCGGCTCAAATTAAAACTTTCATTGATCGGAAGTGTCCTTGGCCGCTTAATAAACTTTTGCGGCAAAATAATGAGCGACGAGCCAGGTCAAAATGGACGAGTCAGGTTAAAGAGAAGGATTATAACATCCAGCATCTATCCATATCTGATACTTTTTGGTTTTCGACGGCAACCAAGAAATTAATTGAATTTGTCAATGAAATACAAACGAATTTATCTTCGTCTTCCATGCTGTGTAGGCCGGCTTCCGCCTTGGCGAAGTATATACACCTGTGCACGGAGCAGAAGGTTATATTCCTGGGTGCCAGTAGGCAGCCCGGGACTAGTACAGTACCGGTGGACCGACCGGGGACCACCAGGGAGCCAGTAGGCAGCCGGGATAACCAGGGTGCCAGTAGTTTAAGGCGCAGTCTTTTGCAGAATTAGAGACGAGGAAAGGGAAGTTGCTGGTGTGTATTGAACTGCTGAACTTGACAAGTACCCGTCAGCTTGAGAGGCACCACTCATCTTGACGGAGGGGTATAGTCTGGAAGGCACCCATAACCATTACTCTGCAGTGTATATTTTCCAAACCATCTCTCCTATTTACATAATACTTTTGTAACTACGTGCACCATTAGATAGTACGTTTTTGTAAATTTGTGGAGTATAGTACATATATTGACTTTTGGACAATTAGAATGTAGGATTTGGTACTGTTCATTTTAGAGTCCGGAAGAGATTAAGCTGAAAACCAAACTTAAATATTCCTAGGCCTAGTAACACATATATATGTACTATATTAGGCCTCATATGGAGTGTGCTGTATTTGGTGTAGGATGGTAGGTTTGGTTAGGTTTTATTAGCAACATAAATACAAAACCTGTTAAGTTTTGTCCATAATCAGTTGTACCATATTCTACTTTCTAATTGGCAATTTGCCCCTTACATCACTATATGTACGATGATCCACATCGTTACTACACATATTATCTAAACACAAGGATGGGCTGACATTTCCACGCTGGAGACGTAGCATTGAGGAACGTGCCAGATTACTGACACTTCAGAAAAGTTTCTCAAAGGTCAGAGTGATGAATGGATTTCAGAACGAATTCCCAGAATTACAACATGCGGAGCAAGTTGATGCTCCACCTACAGTCAATTCAAGAGACCCAAGATTTGTGAGAGCCATGAACTCAGGTCAGCACAGAGGAATGGTCCCGAAGCTTGACACAGATAGCGTGGGCTTCAACAAACTGGGTTAGCATAGGAAATATCAAGACTTCATATTATTCGAGATAGTTTAAAGTAAATTATTTCCTAAATATTTGTATTGTATGCGAGTAAGCGAGTTGCTTTAATAACCAATCAAATGAAATGTAATAATGGGAAATTTCATCGCTTTCTCAAACTGGTTGTTGTGAAGTAAC
>NC_091235.1:17773931-17778931 GCF_040958095.1 Procambarus clarkii
TTCTAAAACGTTTAAAATTCCACATATATGTTTCCTGGAGGCCAATAATGTGCTGCGTGTATTTATATATAACGTTTTTCTTTTTTTTTGTTTATTTCGATAAAAATATCATTTTCTTGACGATATCTTAAGAACGCTGCTCTTCCTGATATAATTACTAATATATTATCGCATTATTATTTACCTCAACATCACCATCATTGATCCATTTATATATATATATATATATATATATATATATATATATATATATATATATATATATATATATATATATATATATATATATATATATATATGTCGTACCTAGTAGCCAGAACTCACGAACTCACTTCTCAGCCTACTATGCAAGGCCCGATTTGCCTAATAAGCCAAGTTTTCATGAATTAATGTTTTTTCGACTACCTGACCTACCTAACCTAACCTAACTTTTTCGGCTACCTAACCTAACCTAACCTATAGAGATAGGTTAGGTTAGGTTAGGTAGGGTTGGTTAGGTTCGGTCATATATCTACGTTAATTTTAACTCCAATAAAAAAAAATTGACATACATAATGAAATGGGTAGCTTTATCATTTCATAAGAAAAAAATTAGAGAAAATATATTAATTCAGGAAAACTTGGCTTATTAGGCAAATCGGACCTTGCATAGTAGGTGTGGGAACCGACCTGTGAGATTTATATTTATTTAATTTATATGAATTTATATTTACGTTAATTTATATACTTCGATAGCAATTTGTATAATGATAAGTGGACTGTATTTCTGCAATAATCTCATAATCTCACAAATCGATCCTCTACACATTAGGGGGGGTTTAATAGTTTATATATATATGCAGCCAATCAAACTACAAAATTAACTACATACATTGAAGAGGTTCCTTATCTTATAGTACAGCAGGTTAGTCCACCAGGTATAACTAGGGTGTAGACACCTAATTATCCTCTTTGAGGTAGCTTCCATATCACCCAGTAACTGGTGCACAAATCTTGCATCCTCGACTTGACCTGTCAAAAGTGCGCTAGCTGTGAAGCCAGAATCCTATATATGACAAGCTATATCAGAGAAAACAGTACATGGAACATGAAGACCTGGCTTAATTACCTTTAGTTTGAGGCTTCCATGTGATCTAACCGGGTCACCCTATATAATGACATTAATGGCCACTAATGATAAATAATGGGTTTCGGAAAGAACACTTAACTTGATTTGTTGACAGCGTGTTGACAGATGGTACACCTTTGGTATCCATAACACTACGTCCAAGTAAAATTAACAGGAGCCGAATTTGCTCCCGTGTGAGCCTCTGGTCTCGTATAACAACAATGGCTGCCCTCCTTCCTCCACTCTGACGCCTGGCTTACATTGTCCAGATTTCAGAACGTGATAGAAGGGCCACATTTACTCTACTTTAATATTGATAATTAAGTTAATTTATATAAGATGTTTTTATGATGGTAAAGTCCAAAGACTAATGTATTTAAGAATAATTCCCACCATAATAGGTGGAGAATATAATAGTATGTGGTGATGATATCCCGTTTTCTTTAGACGGTAATTCCACTACAAGTTACGTTTTCTATGGGTAACTTGTTGGTAATACAGCTATTATCTGTATGATTATTAAATGGTGTCGGATTTTCCGACATAATTCCCCAGGGGGCTGCTCACGGGTCGAAGTCCTCTTTAGAACAGACGAACACCGATACTCCTCCTTCGAATTATTAGATTAATTTGATGTTAGTAGTTAGTAATCACACGTTTGTGTGTCTGTTCGTACAGGACGGATGTCCCGTACTAGAGTTGTAGGGGTTAGAAGTCTAATGCGATTTCATTTCCCTGTCAACTCTTGAAAGGCTAATATTCAAGCCTTATTACATATTATTTAACCCAGAAGACTGAATGTGATCAAGTACTACAGTCAAGTATGATTCAGGGACTGCAGTGAGATCAGTGACATTAGATATAACTTGAAGTTTCTTCAGGTAACTGGTCACTGATATATAAACACTGAAGCCCATGGAATACATCTTGATTAAATAATAAATGTATCAAATCAGTCATCATATTTATTGGGGTTTAATTTAGTTAATTGATTCAGAAGATTGAATAGCTCATCATTAAAGTAAAGTATGGTTCTGAGACTGCAGTGGGTTCAGTGACATTGGTCGCAGTGACTTGTAGCTGTTTTAGGCTACTGTTCACTGATTTGCCACTGAGGCCTCATGAACTCATCTTCAGCTTTAAATGATGATACTAACATCAACCTCTGTTACTATAGTCAGCTGTAATCTCCTTAGTATAATGCTACTGGAGAAATATAATCAGCTGACAAATTTAGATTTCTACTGGTATTGTTTATCTGCAGGCATAGGTCTCCTCAGGCTTGATACTGGGCCTGAGAGTAATTTACCTCCTGCAGAGTTTAACATGGTTATACCCTGATATTTAGTAGGGCTACCGATGAATCGATGGTAGTAGTCTGTCCCCACAAGGACAGCCATTTGGCATTTGATTTGCTCAAATTTACCTGCAGCTGCTTGATAATAGCTTTCCAGGTCAGCATAATCAACTGTTGATTGTTGTGACAAATCTTCACATTTCTTGATCTGTCTTGTTAAGTGGCCTTTAAGACCTGCAAGGGTTCTTTTCATTCTCCCTGCATTATCCATACTGGCTAGTTGGTAAAGCCTTGTGGGACTTGTACTTGGGCTGCTCATAATACTGAACAAACACTAATGGTAGCCTAGGGTAAATTCTGAACTCACTAGGCAATAATCCTACCTCTGCTAGAGGTTAGCACTTAAAATTAATACACATTATATATATACAATCATACACACTAATGATTTGAGTGATAAACCAGTGTCACTGGAAGTACCTTTAGGTTAGCTCTTCTATATCACCCTAGGATGGTAGAGACACTAATTAATCACTCAAAGGTGTAATGATCATAAGTAAATTATTATATATACAACTCAACTCGAGTTGATAATAATTACACCCAAAATAGGGTCTGCACCATTCATTAATGGTGTTAGGTTGATCAATATAGTACAACTGACTATGGTAATAATGGGACTAGAATGAACGATAATAGTTCAACTAGTCAATGGTAATATCCTACCCTGTTGTGGGTTGGCAATTAGTAAATATTATACTGTGATCACTAGTGCAATATATATTAAATAATTCTCTATTTTGGAGAAATAATATACACAATTATTGTTAATAGCCTCTTAATTAGCCTCTATGAAACTTCTAATATTATCTAGAAGTATTAAATATTATTAGTGACCTCGCGAAATAAAGTCCACAAAATTCGTGGATAATCTCTCGCGAAATGTAACACCACGAAATCCGTGAACAATATCGCGAAGACACAGTCACTAATTAGGCTGGCTTCTATATTAGCGCTGTCATTTCACGAAATAACACGCCACCAAATATCTGTGGGTGTGCATGAAACCGCTGACGAAGCTGAACTGGGCTGAGGGAGGCTCCTGAGCTCCCACGAGGCAACGCCGCTGTCTATGACTGGCTGGCTTTGTTTAAATAACACTGCACTAGTATATTTAATGAATCCACTGGTTAACTGGTTCATCCGGTACTAAGATGACCAAATGTGGGTTCAAAGGACCGAATAATCCGTCATCCGGTTCGAAGGACCAAATAATGTGGGAACCGACCTGTGAGATTTATATTTATTTAATTTATATGAATTTATATTTACGTTAATTTATATACTTCGATAGCAATTTGTATAATGATAAGTGGACTGTATTTCTGCAATAATCTCATAATCTCACAAATCGATCCTCTACACATTAGGGGGGGTTTAATAGTTTATATATATATGCAGCCAATCAAACTACAAAATTAACTACATACATTGAAGAGGTTCCTTATCTTATAGTACAGCAGGTTAGTCCACCAGGTATAACTAGGGTGTAGACACCTAATTATCCTCTTTGAGGTAGCTTCCATATCACCCAGTAACTGGTGCACAAATCTTGCATCCTCGACTTGACCTGTCAAAAGTGCGCTAGCTGTGAAGCCAGAATCCTATATATGACAAGCTATATCAGAGAAAACAGTACATGGAACATGAAGACCTGGCTTAATTACCTTTAGTTTGAGGCTTCCATGTGATCTAACCGGGTCACCCTATATAATGACATTAATGGCCACTAATGATAAATAATGGGTTTCGGAAAGAACACTTAACTTGATTTGTTGACAGCGTGTTGACAGATGGTACACCTTTGGTATCCATAACACTACGTCCAAGTAAAATTAACAGGAGCCGAATTTGCTCCCGTGTGAGCCTCTGGTCTCGTATAACAACAATGGCTGCCCTCCTTCCTCCACTCTGACGCCTGGCTTACATTGTCCAGATTTCAGAACGTGATAGAAGGGCCACATTTACTCTACTTTAATATTGATAATTAAGTTAATTTATATAAGATGTTTTTATGATGGTAAAGTCCAAAGACTAATGTATTTAAGAATAATTCCCACCATAATAGGTGGAGAATATAATAGTATGTGGTGATGATATCCCGTTTTCTTTAGACGGTAATTCCACTACAAGTTACGTTTTCTATGGGTAACTTGTTGGTAATACAGCTATTATCTGTATGATTATTAAATGGTGTCGGATTTTCCGACAGTAGGCTGAGAAGTGCGTTCTGGCTACTAGGTACGACATATATATATATATATATATATATATATATATATATATATATATATATATATATATATATATATATATATATATATATATATATATATATATATATATATATATAAATTTGTCATGGTGTAGGAGTACGTTGAGCTGCAGGTGCGAGAGCTGAGCAATGTAAATCATTACCTGAGAGCTTTTGACATACTGTGTTATGGACAGGAAAACGAATGGCAGCTCAGTTTATTGACACTATATTTTTAATTACATTTTAATCACGTATTAGTTCTCTGCTCTTTAGCATAA
>NC_091235.1:17781431-17803931 GCF_040958095.1 Procambarus clarkii
AAGATCTGTTCACTTGAGAATGAACCATGGAGGTTCGAAACGTCGTGCAAATTATACAAATAAGTGTAATACACTCTATAGTAAATCACTTCTTTTCTTCACCTTAAAAGTACGAAAATGAGTTTTGGAGAACTCCTATTTCAATTAAGCCCTGATGCTAAGAAAATAGTTAGAGGGATAGAAGCCCTAAACCAGAAAATAATAAATACAGAATATGCGGTCATATTCAATGAAACATGTTTGAAAGAAAACCTGCTGCCAGTATACACCAATATATATATATATATATATATATATATATATATATATATATATATATATATATATATATAGAGAGAGAGAGAGAGAGAGAGAGAGAGAGAGAGAGAGAGAGAGAGAGATAGAGAGATAGAGAGAGAGAGAGAGAGAGAGAGAGAGAGAGAGAGAGAGAGAGAGAGAGATACATAGATAATGTAGGTTTAATTAATATTAACTAAGGACAAATTTTTTCAAGAATAAGAAAGTCGATGGCAACATCATATTCATGGGTAGATTGAAATTTATAGTTGGAGTAAGACTTGATTGTGATGTCTTAATGATTGTTTAACATAGACAGGGTAGATATTGTTGGAGCTTGTTATGGCTGAGTAGAGGGGAGGGGGAGGGTGATCGGCTCTTGGACTAACGAATGCGTCAAGAATACACAGTTGTGTGTGTGTGTGTGTGTGTGTGTGTGTGTGTGTGTGTGTGTGTGTGTGTGTGTGTGTGTGTGTGTGTTGGTATGCTGAAGCAGCCGTCTACTCTCCATGTGGCGATACTGCTATGATCAGCATTTGGTGAGCGGTAGATGGGAAATTGATTGATGGAGCCGAGAGGATAGCTCAATAGCTATCCACTCGGCTCGATCAATTTCCCATTTGAAACTATGAATTTGTAGCGTGGGGAAATTTCCCCCGCTACTATGAAAGAAACATTAAATGATTCATCCCCTTTGTGATATAAATAAATATTGATGATGTTAATCATATCTGAAGAAAAATGTATAAGTAAGTTCATGATAATAATAGTAATAGTAAAGGAGGAGGGGAATGCAATGTTTTGGGCTCACATTTATTTACTGGGGTCTGCCAGAAATGTCTATCAGAAACATAGTCCCATGGTAAAGGTCTGAGAACGGCAAGTGACGTTCTAAGTTGAATATTGTTGGACAGCAGAACATGGAGTCAGGTCGCTCGCAGGAGTGTGGGTTCATATGTCAGTTGGAACAGCGCTCTGAGCAACAAATGAGTCCAAGTGAAGCAGCAACAATGAATCTGGCAGATGATGAGAGTGTTTCCGACCGATGACTCGGGAGAGAATGGTAGAGGCGATTGATTGATTGATGAAGATTATGCCACCCAAGAGGTGGCACGGGCATGAATAGCCCGTGAAGCTTATGAGGACTGGGTTAACTCGCTGCTCGTACGCCACTTCGAGAACTCGACTAACACAGTTGAAGCCGAATTAAAGCACTGTATAAGTATTTACAAATTACTCTTGTGTTTTTAGGTCCCGAAGCGAAGGATGTTTGCGAATTTTGTGTATTAATATTTTCTACCACAGTCGTGGCCATTCATTATCAATGCTAATCAGCATTTATACACTTTCTTGTGTCCTCCATGGACAGGGTTATATATATGTTTAACGTATAGTCCTGTGATTTATTGAACAATGAACCACAGAAGGGGAATGTAATGCTTTTAAAATGCTAATCTAAACCTCATACATAAATACATAGATTTACGTCGCCTACATAAACAGCGTTCAATGTATTTTGTTACATAATGCTATTAATGTGCGTTTGCAAAGGTGAAATAGGATTCTGACCAGCTTATACACGTGCCCTGTATACGCATTATGTATAACACACCTATACACACACATATTTATGTCTCCTACTTTGAGAGGGTAAGATATCTGCTGTAGGAAATTACTGTGTTATTAAGCATTAAACCCCAAAGGGTGATTATGCTGCTTTTACAAGTTCAAACTTCAGTTATATCACATATGTTACACAAGTGATGCATTACATAGTTAATCTTGGGTACAAGTCCGATATATTAACTGTTCCAGTATTCACATAGTATTTACAGAGTTCAGCATATCTCAACCCAGGGGGCGAAAATCAATCAATATGAGACATTCTACAATATGCATGACATATCCCTTGACATTCAACAAGAGATGCATGTTTTCTCTTTCACAAGTTTACACATGGTGTATTCGACATTTGAATTTTGAGAAAGCCACCAGATACGTCTATATCGCAGGCGTATTCTGGCCACTATAATATCACATTGCCAAGTTCTTGCACTATTAGTTCCATATATGAATGTCTCCTCACGGTATTCATCATAACGTTTAATGCTACAACTTTCAGGTCCTTGTGAATTTGTTAGGCCAGTAATATGTCATCAGTTTAAGCATTCTTTTTGTCACTGCTGATGAAATACCAATATTAATTTCTACTACTGGTCTACTGCAGGCTGTCTTTGTATAGCATTGATACACATCGTTAGCCATAACCTGAGCACTCTCAGTGTTGCCTTTTCAGTGTTAACTGTTGAAATAACGAAGTGTACACTATCTTGGGTGGATTTACGAAATCATCTGATAGATCCCAGTTATTCCATGGATAAATTACTTAATTAATCATTAATTGAGTTGGGAACATATTTAATATTTTTATGGAGTTGGCTATCTTGTAAAGCCAAAATGCTTAATCCAACTTCCCTCTCCTTCTATAGACCTCGTCTCCGATGTGTGTTAGGTACATCACACTGTATCTTATAGGAAGCAGAAATAACATAGTGATCGCTAACCAAGTGATTTATCAATGAGCATTCCTTATTATCTTGCACAAGATTTGTTCCCCGTTACATAATCAAATCTGCCTCCCAATAGTTGAGTGTTAATGTCCGTTTTATACACATTTAATCTGTTATCATAAACATATTTTATACATTTGCATCCATTTTTGTTGCAGTACTGTCTCTCAACGTAATATGTCTTAGCATTTAAATCTCTCATGTATATTATTCCATGATTATCCCACGAGCAATGTTGCATTGAGTTTCTGACTTCTGGTATACACGTTAAGGAATGAGAAGCTGCCTGCTGTAGTTTGCATATGGAAGTGGTGAGACTGTGGGAGATTGTACCATGCATTCTCGCCCTTCATGAACGAGCATGCGGTAAATCACTTCTGATATATGTTAGTAGGCCCTGAGGCATTACTGTTCTTATAGTATACATGCCCTCTGTATACATGGATGGGGGTTTGTTTACCATGTTAGACGTGTAGGGCTCCTGTATAACAACTATATCAATGTTGTTGCTGGTAACTTTTGCAATTGCCATTCAGTCTTTGTTATTCCAGTGTATATCACTTCATTTTTTTTGTTTGGTTCTACGTATCCCACTGAACAATTTCAAGCCAGCTTGAAGAGATTTTTCTTTTGCAATTGATAAAGCAACATGTAACTGATACAGCACAGCTTAATACTTGTATACGTGTCCTTGATGAAGGTATACAGATAGCAGGTGAATTTGTGGAACTGATGCCAGAAAAAAACGCAACTTCAGATGATGATATCTTGATCCGTTTTGTAATGACGCTGGACAAATGGAACTGGGTAGAAAATTTGTCGTGCCTTCTGACTTAAAGGAAATACTACTAGCTATAAACGCTTACTATGAATTTCACAACTCCTCTGTGTTATTCATAGACAGATGTTATACAATAAAGCATTACAAATATAGTGACATGGTTGTCGTCATAAAGACAGTGAGCTTTAAACGAGCAATAAGTCTTAACCACAGACAGTTCAATTGTGTTTTTGAACTAAATTTTATACTCACACGGACTGTCCTATCATACTGATGTTCGACGACTAAGTAGGGGAACTTTACTGAGCTGCAGAGTAAAATACAGACTTTTATCGACGAGAAGGAAAATGATGTGAATGAACTGAACGAGAATGAATAGGTTCGAGATCAAGATTTCACTGTGAAAATCACAGTGTACTTAAATTACCCGAACATAAAGATACAAGGATGACATAAAATAGTGACTAGAGTTTTATGACAGTATTGATGCCCTTGAGATGAAGCTCCAGATTTTTGAAAGACAACATGCGGAGAGTAATCTTTCACACTCTCCAGCCTTGAAATCCCAGCAAGACAGGCCTGAGTTTTATGCTGATATTTGCAGCATTTCAGGAATTTGCTTCGTGAAAGATTTACTATCTTTAAATTCTTCGAAAAAGATTTACTATCTTTAAATTCTTCGAAAAAGATTTACTATCTTTAAATTCTTCGAAAAAGATTTACTATCTTTAAATTCTTCGAAAAAGATTCCTCCATTTTTGGAAACATTTTCTTTACGTGTATTCAGCTAGAAATAATTGAGTTACAATGTGATTCCGTTGAGGGAATTCGTTTGCACAGTCTTAGACCAGATTGTCCCAGGAGCAAGTGTTTTAACCTCAAAGATTATACCCATGTTTAGAAATATGTTCGACCAGCTCTTTTTTTTGTAATAAACATTTAACAAATCTTGACTTCGTTCTAAACTTGTTGATGCAGACCTGAACTCGATACTCAAAGCTGCTGTTGCTCAGTCGTGCTCTCCAAACTTACGGCACAGTGTGCCAGACCAAGAGAAGTCAAGTGTCAGGAAATAGTAATACCGAGCAATAAATGTTGTTATTATATGTTGTTCTTTCCTCTACGAGTCTATTTCCTGTCCCTTGGGGAACAGGGGCCAGATTCACGAAAGTACTTACGCAAGCACTTACGAACCTGTACATCTTTTCTTAATCTTTGGCGGCTTTGTTTACAATTATTAAACAGTTAATGAGCTCCGAAGCACCAGGAGGCTGTTTATAACAATAACAACAGTTGATTGGCAAGTTTTCATGCTTGTAAACTGTTTAATAAATGTAACCAAAGCCGTCAAAGATTGAGGAAAGATGTACACGTTCGTAAGTGCTTGCGTAAATACTTTCGTGAATCTGGCTCCAGATCTTCCCTGTGGTCTAGACGGTTGGAGGGTGTTGTCATAGTTACTCGCCCCTAGCAAGGCAAAGAGAACACAAGGCTGAACTGGTCAATGGAGGTGTGTGGCGGTGGCTAGCCTTGGTCTGGAGCGGTGTGTGTGTTAGGTGGTTAGGCTAACCTAAGAAGGCTAGGTGAGGTCGGTGTTTTCTATGAATCTTTTCAAGGTAAACTAAAATATTCACAATCAATTAGTATGTCACATATGCACTTATTAAATAAGCCAATATTGACAGTAAGCAAGTGCGAGAACGGGTGTGTGTGTGGACGGGAGCCGTGTCTCTGCCACTTACATATCTCAGATCTCCCTCATAATAGAGGCTGCCGCGAGAGGTGCGTGGATTTGAAATGATTTTAATTTCGTTTCAAAACACCAACAAGGTAAAACGTTAAGGAAATCCTGCTAGACAAGCTTATTGGAGATTTGCGACAAGATGACAGCATATTACACCTTGCTTGACTCAGAGAAAATGTCAACTCTGTTCTTCACGTGAGATTCCTTCTCAAGTCTACACCTGAAGGAAAAAAACATAATAAAATTGTACAAATTAAAGATTGACAGTGTAGACAAAGAGGCGATAACACTTTTGTTAAATAGTTGGACCAGAGGCAAATGGTGGAGGCTGTAGCACCATGAACCGGAGAGACTTCAGGACAGCGCATTTAGAGAGCTGAAATTCTTCAAGCATCAGAAAGAGAAAGACTTGGGGGTTGATATCACGCCAGACCTGTCCCCTGAAGCCCATATCAAGAGGATAACATAAGCGGCATATGCCAGAGTGTCCAACATAAGAACGGCCTTTAGAAACTTGTGTAAGGAATTATTCAGTAATTTGTATACCACATATGTCAGACCAATCCTGGAGTATGCAGCTCCAGCATGGAGTCCATATCTAGTCAAGCATAAGACTAAACTAGAAAATGTTCAAAAGTTTGCCACCAGACTAATACCCGAACTGAGTGGCATGAGCTACAAGGAGAGACTACGGGAATTAAACCTCACATCGCTGGAAGACAGGAATGCGGGAATGTCATCGCGGGAATGACATTGCATCCTAAGCAAATAAACAACCGAATACATAAACATAACATTTAGGAAGGAAAATGACAGTGGATGACCAATTGACTAGATTACACAAGAGAGACAACTAGCATCACTAGATGATGCTACAACTATTGCACCAAAATGTATCCCATTGTTAAAAGAAGCTGCACATGCCCTCAGTATACCTCTATGATCTTGAATTATTAATTGCGAAGGGAGATTTGACTAGCTGGTGGAAGATGGTAAATGTGGCAGCAATGTACAAGAAAGAGGATAGTGAGGAAGAACTTTATTACAGATTAATATCACTAACAAGCATCCTTAACAAAGTACTCGTAGACTAATAAGGTTAAGACTAGTTAAACACCTTGATAGGATTAGGCATCTAAACAAACATGACTTTTGGGGAAGGGAAATCATGCTAAAAGAACCTACTGAAGATTTGTGATAAAGTAACAAAAATAAGGCATGACAGAGAAAGTTGGGCACATACCTATTTCTGAATTGTTTAAAAGTCGTTGACACTTCCACGCAAGAGACTACTACCCAGACTTGTGTGGCAAATGGTAGTAAAATGAAAAGCACTAACATTATTGGTAGGAGATTACCTAATAGACAGGAGTCACAGTGAGGGACGAGGAGTCGGATTGGCGTCGGGATAACAAGCGGAGTACCTAAAGGATCAGTTCTTGGTCCCATACTATTTCTCATTTATGTTAATACCTGTCTACAGGAATTGATGACGATAATTGCAGACTATGCAAAATTAATAAAGAGTCGAGGCAGATGAGAACTGCAAGATGACAGCCTTCAGAGCTGATCTGAGAAACATCCACTACATAAAACACTATTAAATGTAAGGAGATAAGAACAGATGATAGAAGACCGGAAGGATGGTATACGACAGAGGAAGACTACCTCTGTAACGACTAAGAGATAAAAAAGACCTAATAGTGGATATATCACCAAATCTTGTACCGTAGGCACATCATAATAATACCAGCATGCTCTACACCGGCACAATTCATAAAATCATTTAGAAACCTAAAAAAAAACACGTAAGGAATCTTGGAAAGGTAAAGAAGTTTGCAACGAGGCTGTTCACAGAATTACGAAAGATTCGTATGAAGAAAAACTGAAACTGCAGGTTGCAGAAACAAACTACATTCGTGATTTCAAAGGAAGTTATAATCGGAAAATAGGTCGGGAGTCACTGCATTAGACAACCAGCTATATGAAACGTGGGTTCCAATAGCTATAGCTCGATTTTTCAGACACAAATTGGCGAGTACAAATTGGTGAGTATACACACATACACGCACAAAAAAAAATATATATATATATGCTCTTCTTTTCAAAAGCCTTCTCTCGAAAATATACAGTGGACGCATATT
The DNA here is from genome assembly GCF_040958095.1 of Procambarus clarkii. Classification (NCBI taxonomy): domain Eukaryota; kingdom Metazoa; phylum Arthropoda; class Malacostraca; order Decapoda; family Cambaridae; genus Procambarus; species Procambarus clarkii. The sequence goes on from NC_091235.1 coordinate 17,788,947, forward strand.
TTCAAAGAACTCGTGAACAACGAACACAGTTTAGGTCGAAGCCGTTTACAATACAAACAATGTGTCGCGTTGTTTTTCTTTGTGAATGCTGAAACCTAACGTAAAAAATATGGTGAAAATAGTTTGTATATGTCTGCGTAAGCTTGAAATTCGATAATATGCGCGGTGGCGCAGTGGTTCTCCAGACGAAAGGGTTCACCTGGCGATAGGGTTCACCAGACGAAAGGGTTCACCTGGCGATGGGGTTCACCAGACGAAAGGGTTCACCTGGCGATGGGGTTCACCAGACGAAAGGATTCACCTGGCGATGGGGTTCGCCAGATGAAAGGGTTCACCTGGCGATGGGGTTCGCCAGATGAAAGGGTTCACCTGGCGATGGGGTTCACATGATGATGAGTTACCTGGTAACCTGCATTATATTGTTGCTATTCTTACGATAGCACAGTATATTATATCATTACTCAGCCTTCTCTGAGTCAAACTCATAACTATAATGAACAGCATTCAGTTGATAGTAGGTTGAATCATTATTTTAATGTATTTTAGATCAAACGAGATGGTATCTGTTAGTGCTGGTATCATAACTGTCGTCGACGATTTAAAAGTCACATAACCTAATGTAGGCAATGGGAGGTCACCTGTGACCTCATGTGTTCTGCAGGTGCTTGTGTCTTCGCTATTTTGAAGCGCCGTGAGCAAGACTGACCTGGGGATTCGAGCAGAACATTCAGTTTTCACCAACTTCGTGAAATGGGGGTGCATATAGGGGCTATCTCTCTTCAGGGGAAGGCATGGGGGCTGACCATGACACCCCTGATGACGTTCTTCATATATCCACCAGTAATTGTGCAAAGTTTAATGAGGATAGCGCGAAGTGTCTGGTCTCCAACCTTGTACAAACACATTACATTTTTATGGCTATAAATTGGGACAACCAGATTTTGTTAAGGTGATGTCCAGCTGGAACAGACTTTGAGTACAGCATTAAGGTACGTAATATTAGACTGGTAAGTTCATCACTAAACTCCCCTGAACATCACCTGAGAGAAAAGTCTGTCATTCCAGTGACAGATTCCCAGAGCTGTTCCCACACCCTCAACACCGTATGGTTCAGAAGTCTGGCGTCAAGTTCATTTTCCAACTGGAAAAAATAGTAGATGTCAGTTCAAACTTATAATTCACTCCCTCTATTTAATGCAGGTCACAAGGATACTTCCTTCCCTTCACCAGGTGTAGAGGTCACAAGGATACTTCCTTCCCTTCACCAGGTGTAGAGGTCACGCAGAGGTCACAAGGATACTTCCTTCACTTCACCAGGTGTAGAGGTCAGGCAGGCGTCACAAGGATACTTCCTTCCCTTCACCAGGTGTAGAGGTCACGCAGAGGTCACAAGGATACTTCCTTCCCTTAACCAGGTGTAGAGGTCACGCAGGGGTCACAAGGATACTTCCTTCCCTTCACCAGGTGTAGAGGTCACGCAGGGGTCACAAGGATACTTCCTTCCCTTCACCAGGTGTAGAGGTCACGCAGGGGTCACAGGGCGGACTCCCTTCCCTCCATCGATTTAATAATATGACCAGTTACTGGTCCGGCGAAGGTTATTTATGTCTCCAATGTTGCACGGGGTCTTGCGCGAGCTGCTGCTGCTGCTGCAAGTGTTGCAGGCGTTCCTGTTACTGCTGTATGTGCTGTAGAGGCTCCTGCTGTATGTGCTGTAGAGGCTCCTGCTGTATGTGCTGTAGAGGCTCCTGCTGTATGTGCTGTAGAGGCTCCTGCTATATGTGCTGTAGAGGCTCCTGCTGTATGTGCTGTAGAGGCTCCTGCTGTATGTGCTGTAGAGGCTCCTGCTGTATGTGCTGTAGAGGCTCCTGCTGTATGTGTTGTAGAGGCTCCTGCTGTATGTGCTGTAGAGGCTCCTGCTGTATGTGCTGTAGAGGCTCCTGCTGTATGTGCTGTAGAGGCTCCTGCTGTATGTGCTGTAGAGGCTCCTGCTGTATGTGCTGTAGAGGCTCCTGCTGTATGTGCTGTAGAGGCTCCTGCTGTATGTGTTGTAGAGGCTCCTGCTGTATGTGCTGTAGAGGCTCCTGCTGTATGTGCTGTAGAGGCTCCTGCTGTATGTGCTGTAGAGGCTCCTGCTGTATGTGCTGTAGAGGCTCCTGCTGTATGTGCTGTAGAGGCTCTTGCTGTATGTGCTGTAGAGGCTCCTGCTGTATGTGCTGTAGAGGCTCTTGCTGTATGTGCTGTAGAGGCTCCTGCTGTATGTGCTGTAGAGGCTCTTGCTGTATGTGCTGTAGAGGCTCCTGCTGTATGTGCTGTAGAGGCTCTTGCTGTATGTGCTGTAGAGGCTCCTGCTGTATGTGCTGTAGAGGCTCTTGCTGTATGTGCTGTAGAGGCTCCTGCTGTATGTGCTGTAGAGGCTCTTGCTGTATGTGCTGTAGAGGCTCCTGCTGTATGTGCTGTAGAGGCTCTTGCTGTATGTGCTGTAGAGGCTCCTGCTGTATGTGCTGTAGAGGCTCTTGCTGTATGTGCTGTAGAGGCTCTTGCTGTATGTGCTGTAGAGGCTCCTGCTATTTTAGTACTGTACGTGCTGTGGAGGTTCCTGGTGCTGCTGAAGGTGTTGTAGGAGCTCCTGGTGCTGCTGAAGGTGTTGTAGGAGCTCCTGGTGCTGTTGAAGGCGTTGTAGGAGCTCCTGGTGCTGCTGAAGGTGTTGAAGGAGCTCCTGGTGCTGCTGAAGGTGTTGAAGGAGCTCCTGGTGCTGCTGAAGGTGTTGTAGGAGCTCCTGGTGCTGTTGAAGGTGTTGAAGGAGCTCCTGGTGCTGCTGAAGGTGTTGTAGGAGCTCCTGGTGCTGCTTGTGCTGTAGCCGTTACTCCTGCAACACCTCTCGGTTACACGTACTAGAGCTGTTGATATTGCTCACGCTGCATGTCCTGCTGTTGCAAGTGTGGCTGTACTCGCTGTTCTTACACATGTTGAGAATAGTTTATGCAGCTGTATTATACATGTTGCAGGTTGTGATACAAGTCGAGCAGCACAAATACAGTCACGCAAACACCAAAACAATCACTCACACTCAAAAACAACCAAACACAATGCACCAATTATAATATGGCTTTTGCTTTGCTGAACTAATGCAAACAAACAAACCATTTTCATAATTGGGTCTATTTATTATTTTTATCGGGCAACGGAAAACTATTAATCATACCTCGGTTTAGAACTAATAATTCTTCCTTTGTTTACAGAGATTTATTCACAAATGTTTGCAAGTTAACTAATACATTTATGGGTTACTTTTGCATTGCGTTTTTGCATCGTACACGTTAACTGGCCGGGGTTTATCCTGAGGAAGAGAGTGGTGTGGATAAGGGAAGGGGGTGGGGGGAAAGGAGGGTAAGGGGGCAGGGGAGGAGATGGTTTAGGGAACATGGTGGTATGAGGGTGGAGGATTAGGGATCAGGGATTGAAATTGAGAGAGAGAGAGAGAGAGAGAGAGAGAGAGAGAGAGAGAGAGAGAGAGAGAGAGAGAGAGAGAGAGAGAGAGAGAGAGAGAGAGAGAGAGGGAGAGAGAGAGAGGGAGAGAGAGAGAGAGAGAGAGAGAGAGAGAGAGAGAGAGAGAGAGAGAGAGAGAGAGAGAGAGAGAGAGAGAGAGAGAGAGAGAGAGAGAGGGAGAGAGAGAGAGAGAGGGGGGGGGGATGCCGCTGATTTATTTATAAATATAATATTTAGTCATACTAATATTAATAATCATGTAATAATAAATGTAATAATCATTTAATCATTAGAACAATTTTTTTCGACAATATCAAGAATGTAATCTCAATCTCAGAATATAATCTACGTGTTTTAAGATGATATGAAGGAAACCGTAGATCACAGTAATGAAACCCTTCTAACTCTCCTACCTTGAGAGCGATGCTGGAAGGTCTCTGTTGGTCCAGATAAAACTCAAATAATAATAATTCCCGTTCTCAGGGACAAGAATTATCCCGTGTAATTAGTCTTGTGCTGAGGTTGAACTATTGACCTTCTCCAAGATGCAACAGTTGCCTATCTCCAGGTTACCCATTTACTGTTAAAAGAATACAAGCATTGGGTGAAAGGAAACGTGCCCAACCATTTCTGTCCCGTCGGGGGATCGAACGAGGATCCTAGATTGTGAGGCTAGAACGTCGACCACAGGACCCATCTGACACTTTTCTAGTGATGGTATCAAAATTTTATTGATATAAATACCATTTTTATAAGATACCATTTTAAGTAACAAAGATACCATTTTCTAGTGATAGTATTTTCTAGTGAGGTGAACAAAAATCAGAGGCTAAATTTGGTAGGTGTATTGACTAATGAGAATCTTTCCCTTGTAATGGAAATGTGGATGTCTTCGGTGGGTCGCGCGTAGCCAAGTCGCCATGGTGTTAACTCTTGACAACTAGCACAATAGCTCTATAATGAAGTGATGTCTTAAAATTTGTGACTCTTTCCTTCGGTGTTATCTAAAGTAAGACAAAGTCCACGACAAGGAAGAGGGGCTCGTCTGTGTGTATTTTGCAAGCAGAACAAATGCTTGCTGGTCGGTCAGTGAGTTATTGTGGTGGCTTAATGGCTTTATAACCCTCCAAGGGTTTATAGGCCTCAAGCCCAACACCAAAGACAAAGCAATTGAAAAATATTTGATTAGTCGCCCCCATCTAAGTCTTTAGTGATATAATTTGATATATTCAGCAGCATACGCACGCACTTAGCGCTGATACAAACAATTAAATATTAAATTCAGTATATAATCACTTAATCTATTTTAGGTATTGGGAGTCATAAACAATTGTAATAATATTGTAATCAAAATAATAATAATAGTTACATTTTATGATGAGACGAGGCTGTTGAGCCCCACACCCTGCACCGAGCATGCATAAAAAACTGAATATATCAGACCAATTTCATTATGGAATTAAAGGAAATGGCTGATTTTTGTCTCAAATTATTGGAGTTTTTTCACTCTAACTTTTGATGCTTTTTTTCCCAGTAATTATGGGAGCATACCCGGCACTGAGCGATGATATTGCCATGAAAAAATACAAATATATGTTCTTTTTAGAGATCCATTTATCCTTATAATTGGTCATATTTTAATCTACTTGTTGCCCTGTTGTTTGGCTTTTGTTCTGTTTATGTTAATGGGTGACGTCATTTGAGGTTGTTGTAATGTCCAGGAGTAACGAGCGAGAGCCAATGATCCAAGGCTGGAGCTCTCAGTAAATGTTAACATTCATTGTTCGATGAAAACTGATGGCTAATAATTGATTAAATTTTTTTTTTAATTTTGTAGGTAAAAGATCTCACAACTAATAGGTCATTCCCTATCGCCTTTCCCTAATAAGAGCTTTCTCTATCACCCTTTTATCCTCTCTCTTTGCCCAACCATTTAGGGTGGACGGTAGAGTGATGGTCTCGCTTCCTGCAGATTGGCGTTCAATCCCCGACCTTCCAAGTGGTTGAGCACTTTTCTTTCCTCCCCCCCCCCCATCCCATCCCAAATCCTTATCCTGACCTCTTCCAAGTGCTATATAATTGTAGTGGCCTGGAACTTTCTCCTAATAGTTTCCTTTCTCTTTCCTAATCTTTCCTTCTTTGTTCCCTTCTATCCAGCTTTCTCCCCGCGTCTTCTTCTTTCTCTCCACCCTCCCTCTCTTTCTCGCAAGGACCTGTCCTTCACAATCTCCCAATCTCTTCTCCTCCTCTTTCTCTATAACCCTCTTTTCTCCTCTCTCTGTTGACCAGACCACACACTAGAAGGTGAAGGGACGACGACGTTTCGTCGACTTCAGAATGGTCCAGGACGGACCGAAACGTCGTCGTCCCTTCACCTTCTAGTGTGTGGTCTGGTCAACATAATTTAGCCACGTTATTGTAACTCATCGCCTGATATGAATTTTTAGGTATATTCTCTAACCTTGTTCCTGACTCATTACATGATTCTGAAATCTACCGTTAACTTGGAAAGTGTTTAAATGTCTAAAGGTTGTGAATCTCTTGAAGTTCTTCCTCTTTATAATAGGAACAGAGGACACAGCTGGCGTTTCCTCTCTGGATCCCAACATTTAATCGCTAAAAACAGGAAACTGACGGTCTTTGTGCCTTTGGTAGTGTCGTTGATCCTAGAACCCAACTCTTTTAAGAAAAATCAAGACACACACTTATGCCATGAGACCCTTGAAGCCAAGGGTATCAGATGATACGGAAACAAGTGGTAACTGATGTCTCAGTTGTTTGTACTGGTTAGATTTGATTGATTATCTGTGATTAGCTGCACCACAAGCCTCACCAACACTGAACGGGAGATAGGGTCACTTGCACATAAGAAGGATTCCTAACATTTCAGTGGGCTTACTGGCCTTCCTGTGAGATTCCAGGCCTTCCTGTGGGATTCCAGGCTTTTCTGTAGGATTCCTGACCTTTCTGTGGGATTCCTGACCTTTCTGTGGGATTCCTGACCTTCCTGTGGGCTTCCTGGGCTTCCTGTGGGCTTCCTGACCTTCCTGTGGGCTTCCTGGCCTTCCTGTGGGCTTCCTGACCTTCCTGTGGGCTTCCTGACCTTCCTGTGGGCTTCCTGACCTTTCTGTGGGCTTCCTGACCTTCCTGACCTTCCTGTGGGCTTCCTGACCTTCCAGTGGGCTTCCTGACCTTCCTGTGGGCTTGCTGACCTTCCTGTGGGCTTCCTGACCTTCCTGTGGGCTTCCTGACCTTCCTGTGGGCTTCCTGGCCTTCCTGTGGGCTTCCTGACCTTCCTGTGGGCTTCCTGACCTTTCTGTGGGCTTCCTGACCTTCCTGTGGGCTTCCTGACCTTCCTGTGGGCTTCCTGACCTTCCTGTGGGCTTCCTGACCTTCCTGTGGGCTTCCTGACCTTCCTGTGGGCTTCCTGACCTTCCTGTGGGCTTCCTGACCTTCTTGTGGGCTTCCTGGCCTTCCTGTGGGCTTCCTGGCCTTTCTGTGGGCTTCCTGGCCTTTCTGTGGACTTCCTTACCTTCCTGTGGACTTCCTGACCTTCCTGTGGGCTTCCTGGCCTTCCTGTGGGCTTCCTGACCTTCCTGTGGGCTTCCTGGCCTTTCTGTGGGCTTCCTGACCTTCCTGTGGGCTTCCTGGCCTTTCTGTGGGCTTCCTGGCCTTACTGTGGGATGGCCTTATGGTGGATACATATATACAGTGTTCTGGTAAATTTGCACTTTGTGAGCATTACTGGCAGGTAAGCTAAAAAAGATTGACTGCCCAATTACTATCATTTCTCTCTAAATTGTTTCTTTCTCCCTTCGCAAATGTCCTCAATTACTTGGGGATCCGGTTCCCTGCTGGGCGATCAAGGGATTCCTGCCTTTCTGCAGGACTCCTTCCCTCCCTGTGGGATTCCTGGCTTATTTGCGGAGTTCTAGGTCTTTGTGGGATTCCTAGCTTACCTGTTAGATTTCAGGACTATGCAGAATTCAGGCCTCGATGTGGGATTCCTGGCCTTTCTGAGGGATTCCCGGCCTTCCTGTGGGATTCTTGGCCTTCCTGTGGGATTCTTGGCCTTCCTGTGGGATTCCTGGCCTTCCTGTGGGATTCCTGGCCTTCCTGTGGGATTCTTGGCCTTCCTGTGGGACTCCTAGCCTTCCTGTGGGACTCCTAGCCTTCCTGTGGGATTCCTGGCCTCCCTAAGGGATTCACTGCTTCACTTTGGGATTCCTGTTCTTGCAGTGGAATTCCTTCAAAGCAAACTTTAAAAAAAACTCGTGGTGACACAAACACAAGATACAGTGAAATAGAAGGAAAATAAATTAACGTTTTAGAAGCAGTGAAACAAAACGAGCAGAAATGAGATGCATAGTGTCCTTAGGGAGGAACAGCCACACACAACTGTCGCTTTATACACTAGACTTTAAGACTACATACGCTGGTCTATTCATTTATGCATAAAGCCTTGGGGGAATGCATGCAGAGGGATGGCATGTGTGTGCATTCATTTTGTGATATATGCAGCGCTGGCTTCATAGGCATTTAGTCAGTGGCCACACACAGGTGGAAACTTTATCACAACTGTGCATCTGTTCACACCTGTGGCAGTGGTGTCCAGGTTTACGTAAATGCCACTCACCGCAGAGGACACTCACCAGAGAAGACACTCACCACAGAAGACACTCACCAGAGAAGACACTCACCAGAGAAGACACTCACCAGAGAAGACACTCACCACAGAAGACACTCACCAGAGAAGACACTCACCAGAGAAGACACTCACCAGAGAGGATACTCACCACAGAAGACACTCACCAGAGGGGAGACTCACCACAGAAGACACTCACCAGAGGGGAGACTCACCACAGAAGACACTCACCAGAGGGGAGACTCACCACAGAAGACACTCACCAGAGGGGAGACTCACTAAATAGAATGCTTCAAGACGAACACTTAAAACCGACAATATTAAGAAACAGTTTAGGAAGTCATTCATCATTATTCAGAGACTGGGCGAGCTAGCGAGGACCATTAAGACTTTGCATATTATTAAGCGCTACAAAACTTTCCTCATTTGCATGTTAAAGTAAAGAAGCTTGTGTGGTCATCGACCCGAAGCTGTTGACCAAAATATAAGTTGTAGTGCGACTTTGTGAAAACGTTTGAGTTATAACCTTTTGATTTAGCCTTTTCGTTTGCGACCACAATTAATAATAATTAAATAATCTGTACAAGAGAGAGGCAATTTAATTTGTTGAAATTATAATTATTTTTTGGATATTTTTTCCGGCTGCTATCGTAAGTGAAGCTGAACTTATCTCACATTCTCTATTCCAGTATATTTCACTCCCTCTCCCACCATATTCACCCCCTCCCTCTCACATAGTTCACTCCCCTCACCCCCCATAACTCACCCCCCTCACCCCCATAACTCACCCCCCATGTCTCCCCATAATTTACTCCTCCCTGTTCGGTGAACTGCATCCTCCAATCCCCCGAGCCTTAATTACACCCCAAAGAATAATGATCTTTTTCCTTCACATGATAAACTGAACTTGCCTGTAATGCCTTCATGCATATAATAGCCGACATCATCATCATATTGACCCCTGAGATCGATGGCATGCAGCATATCCTATATCCACTCATAGCCTTTAATTATGTTGTGTCAGCTCCTTACATATGTTGTGTCAGCTCCTTACATATGTTGTGACAGCTCCTTACATATGTTGTGTCAGCTCCTTACATATGTTGTAGCAGCTCCTTACATATGTTGTGTCAGCTCCTTACATATGTCGTAACAGCTCCTTACATATGTTGTGTTAGCCCTCTGTATGACACACACAGAGATCACACTAATGTGATGCATCAAATGAACAAATCCTCGTCACGGCCCTTGTGGATTTGTTCCCTCTGTATGTGTTGTGTTAGATCTTCAAAAGTGTTTTAGTAATCTCTAACATATGTGTCAGCTCCTTACATATAATGTCAGTTTCCTTATCACCTGACGTGTTACTTATGTAGAAGTGTTTTCATGGAGAAGTAGAATGATCGCAGGTAAACATCCAAGAGTTATACCTGTCAAAGACTACGGGAATAACTTAGCCAATAAGCTGTGAATTTAACTTTGTGAGTAGCCCGTCCTCATAAATGTTGACCAAATGTTACTTATACTTAATCCAGCTGTCAGATACCCTGTTTATGAATGGCAAACACTACACTTTACTCAGAACAGAAGACGTTCGAAATTTTGTCGAAATTTGTCGAATTCGTTCGCTTTCTACGTTGGAATTGCATCTTCATTTAATCTTTGAAATCACCTAACCTATCTTAGGCCTAACTATATAGAGAAAATTATATTATATGTAAATAATAATAATTTATATTTGATGAGAAAATATATATTTTGGTTACATAATACACGACAACTGACGATTGCGTCTTTGGTGTCGTTCACAGCTTGGACGAGCATAGTCAGACGACCGGTCGTGTTGCAAGGTTGATCACTCTACCGTACGACTGCGTGATGAGTCGTCTTCCATGTCGTCTCTTCCTCAAGGTAAGCTCCCCCGACCGTCCAAGTGGTTGGGCACCATTCCTTCCCCCCGTCCTATCCCAAATCCTTATCCTGTCCCCCCTTCCTAGTGCTATATAGTCGTAATGACTTGGCGCTTTCCCCTGAAAATTACCTTTACCTCAAGGTAAGCTGTTCCAGTCTTTATTTAAGACGCAGATAAATAAATTATCTCTGAAACCAGTATAATAAATTTGTGTGTTAAATATAGGTCACATTGCAACGATGTAAGTTATTATTAAACATGCGCGGGGCACACATGCGCGTGCTATGCTTGGCCCCAGACAGCTTCACACGTGTTATGGTCCTAAGCACAAGTTAGAACTTGTATGAGACCATGTTAAAGATGTTAAAGTTATTTTATAATAAATTTGATAGTTCATAGCCAGATTGGCCATGATAGTTTAATTACCATTCTATTTTGTAGTTTTATGTTAATATAAATATAGTTTTATGAATGCCCTTCTCCCCCCCCCCCACCCACACTCCATGCAATAGATGAAAAGCGACTGACTCAGTCTCAAGATTTCTTGAGTCAAAAACGCAAGACGTGAATTAATTTTTAAAGTGAGAGAGAGAGAGAGAGTGTGAAGGGGGGGGGGGGAGGAAGAGTAGGAAGATGAAGGAGAGTTAAAAAAATTCAAGTATGTTTATTGAGACAAGAAAAAATACATCTCAGAGGGATAGAGTAGCTTAAGCTATTTCTACAGTGGGATGTTTCAAGAGAAGGAAGAAGAGAGGGTTGTGAATAAAGGAGAGAGATAGAGGAGAGGTTGGGGATCTAGATGGAGAAAGCTGGAAAGGTGGGAGATGAAAAGAGAGAGGAAGAGATACATAAAGAGAGATGAGAGATGGGGAAGAGACCCGAGCACAGCCGGGTAACCCCCTAGAATATATAAATAGAAATGTCTCTGAAGTAGGAGACCAGCCACTGGGGCTAGCTTTACCCAGTTTTTCCTAGTAACAATTCCTGCCGGGTACGAGCCAAACATGGGCGGGGTTGGGATAGGCTTCAAAGAATAGGATATCACGTGACACTGTGCCAAACCTGAAATTTCAGAATATCGTTGACTACTGTGAATTATTACTATTTTGCAATATCGTGAAATGTTGTGTGCTCATGATGCCAGCATTTTACAAATTTCTACTTCTCATACTCTGGGCATAAGAGGCAAATTATAATAGGAATAACTTTTTCTGAGTCGCCACACAGCCGTAAGTATAGCACCAACTTTGGCTCCGTCGTCTTTCCTCATCTCCCGTGCATTCCTGATATCCTACTGCTATTCCTGATATTCCACACTATTCCTGATATCTCACTTCGATTCCTGAAATTTCTTCCTTCAATGCCTGATATCATTCAGTCTTTCTTTCTCCTCCATTCGCTCTCCCCCCCCCCCCTCACAAAGCATTACTCTCCACAAATGCAGATGTACCTAAATGTGTTAATAAAAAAAATATATAGATTCTTGTAGCATATCCGGCAACTCTTGTACCGTACTCACCGATCCACTTCAGTACCACACCTTACCACCTGTCGTGTACCTCACCCCACTACCACCTACTCCAGAACCCCCACCCTAGCTACCACCTGCCAGGCGCCACACCCCCTCCCCACCCACACATGAACCACACTCTACCACTAGCTATGTACCTCACCCTCCCTCCCCACCTTTGCAACACAATCCTTTACACTTCGGCTCTATACCCATCAATCAATTCCCAATATTGACCTGGGTTCAAGCCCCCCACACAGGGCGCGACGACTGGACACCTATCCTTCAGTATTCACCCCTACTAAACCCATCAGTTACTATGGACCTGGATGTAAAACGGTCACCAGGTTGTGTTCTAGAGAAAATGGCGCCCCAGGTTGAACAGTTATATCCTCACAGGGGCGGGTAAGCCACGGGCTAAAGGCCTGCGCAGATTGGAATCCTGCAAATATTAAGAGGAAAAGTCTTTAAAATGCCGTACCCTTATACCATATACTGTCTGATATACCACACCCTGGCTCATATACCACACCCTGGCTCATATACCACACAGTGTTAAGACTCTTAACACCCTCCCATCTACTTAACTACACGCTCTCACAAGACCTTGTGTTTACAACGGCACCTTGTGTTTACAACGGCACCTTGTGTCCACAACAGCACCTAGTGTGCACAACAGGACCTTGTGTTCACAACAGGACCTTGTGTTTTCAAGAACAACTAGTGACTATGGTTTGCAATTCAATTACCGAGAGCGGAGTTAGACGGCAACTAGCCGTTGAGTGACGTCAGTGTTGCGTCATGGTCGATGGCTGAGGAACAGTTAGCGGAGGAAATTGATTGACAAGCCATTCTTCTTCCTCGTTACCAAGTTGGATATTCAGAGTTTAAGAAAAGCGTTCAATGAAAAAGAATGTTATTTCATAATATATGTGTGTGGGTGTGGATATATAGATGTTGATATGGGAATGGATATGTATACTCACCTAGTTATGCTTGCGGGGGTGGTGCTTCGGCTCTTTGGTCCCGCCTCGTAATGTATGTATCAGTGTAAGTGTGCATTTGCATGTGAGAGTGTTGTATGCACGTGGTATGTGTATATATGAGTGTACATATGTGGGTGTGTACAACCCATCCTCCTCTTTAGATAGTAGGTATTGTGTCGATCGTCAATAGTCACGAATTCGTACTTACTTAGTTAGCTTTTAGATAGTATACTGACTAGTAAGGAATTCTTTTAAAATAAAGCTAATAAACAAACTTAAATATTCCTAGGCCTTGTATAGCACACATATGTACTATATTAGGCCTCAGATATTGTGTATTAAGCCTAGGAAGGTTACATTATTTTAGTTTAGTTTGTCGAAGCAACATAAGTAAAAAATTGTTTTCCGGTTTGTTCAACTCAGTAGTTCAGATTTCTTTCTAATTGCGTTGTACGTCGGTATATATACTATGGTCCTCATCGTTACTAATAAGTACTGCCAAAACAGACGGATGGGCTATTGTGTATGTCCTTACGCTTCTTTTTTTTCTTTGTACCGTTTTCTTTAATACCTTAAACTAAGATTGCTTATTTTATCCTGTTTGCAAGCCAGTTGGAGCGGCAAGATTACAGAAAAATTGCCCTGTGCTGATACTACTTTCAGCTCTCTTCCCCTCATCTCTATTTTTTCCCCTTACCACTTTTCCTCACCCCTATTCCATCCCCCCAGCCCCACCCCCTCAGCGCTCTGCATCCCGACGCTTACAGTTTCCATGGCCTCCCTCTTTTAACCCTTATAGGCACTACCCTCTTTTGCATGCTAAATTAATTTACTCCTTCACTTTACTCACCCTAGCAACCCCTACCCCAACGATCCTGACGCTTCTCCCTAACACACACACACACACACACACACACACACACACACACACACACACACACACACACACACACACACACACACACACACACACACACACTGCCTCACCATCCACCCTTCACTCTGACCAATTACAGAGCCTCTTGTGTGTACTACCATTCACCTGAGTCGCACAGACAGCTCCTGATACAGTCTAGTTCATAATAGGCATGACGTGTATTAGGTTAGTAGTGGGATGTTTCAGGGCATTCTGTGTTTCATTTGAGCATTTCTGTTAAGAAATTGGTGGATCCGCAGACCTTCTTGAAGGTTTGACGCTGGCGCTACTAGACAAGTTTAGCCAATCACTTGCCAATAGTCACGTGACCGGATTTTATTGTATGTGATATCTGAGAACCAACCGGAAGCTCCTCTCCGGTTTGTTCCCTTGAAGAACAGACTCTATTGTCTGTTCTTCAAGGAACTAAATGCAGTGAGTATCCGTGTGCTGCAGTGACTGTATTCTGGTATTGTAATGGAAGCGGGTGCTGTGTTCTCATATAACACCGCTGAAAGCAAGGAAAGCGAAGGCTATTACATAATTGCTGTATTTTAACAGGCCGGTGATGTGAAAACAGCGTTAAATGTATACATTTGGCTTCAGTGCTGCAGGTTAATGTGGACATTAAATTGTTATCGAACACTGATTCTGATTTTGTTCAGAGTAATACTTACGATAATTATCCTCATAGTTGTATATTCTGGCGTGGAAATCACAGAGACAGTTCCCTAACTTTATATATTACAAATTCCATTGAAAAAATACTTTGAAAAAATATTATATCTGAGATATAAAAAAAACCAAATCAGTTGGAAAAGTTGGGAACCCGTTTTGCCGAGTGAAAGTGTAGGCCTGATAGGCTGCTGCTGCAAGCAGCCTATTATTGACCCCCAGACGGGAATGATAGGCTGAGTGCAACCTAACATCCCTGTGCGGGGAATGAGCCGAACAACAAACTCACAATACTTTGAACTTGATGAAACATTTATTGAACCTGTCAGTCAGTTGCAGCAGAGGGCAACAGGTAACCTGAGTGGCGTTGACAAGTCATATTAATCAGTTCGCTGTTTAGTGTTAAACGGGTTTGAACAATATCGTCAGACGCTGGAAAATGTTGTGCTATCTTTGAATTCACGTCTGTTATTGATCATCAGTTCATTACACCTGTCACAGAATCACATACCGTATGTATTTACAGTGAAAGCGCGTTTTTTTGGTTAAAATTTTTTTCCCCAATATTGTTTTAAAATAGATGTAATCTATTGTTATTGCACGTTTTTGTGAAATATATCATGTTATCTCTAACCTAAGTGACAATATTGAGCGATAAATTTCACTCCGCCAAGTTATTGTCTTGAGAACATAAGATTTAAATTAACCATTGCTCATTATTTTATATATATATATATATATATATATATATATATATATATATATATATATATATATATATATATATATATATATATATATATATATATTTACATATATATATAATGCACTTTTGACCTAAGAATTGCGTTG
>NC_091235.1:17808931-17816431 GCF_040958095.1 Procambarus clarkii
GGCAGGCAGGCAGGCAGGCAGACAGACAGGCAGGCAGGCAGGCAGGCAGGCAGGCAGGCAGGCAGACAGACAGACAGACAGACAGACAGACAGACAGACAGACAGGCAGGCAGACAGGCAGGCAGGCAGGCAGGCAGGCAGGCAGGCAGGCAGGCAGGCAGACAGGCAGGCAGGCAGGCAGGCAGGCAGGCAGGCAGGCAGGCAGGCAGGCAGACAGGCAGGCAGGCAGGCAGACAGGCAGGCAGGCAGGCAGGCAGGCAGGCAGACAGGCAGGCAGGCAGGCAGGCAGGCAGGCAGGCAGGCAGGCAGGCAGGCAGACAGACAGACAGGCAGGCAGGCAGGCAGGCAGGCAGGCAGGCAGACAGGCAGGCAGGCAGACAGGCAGGCAGGCAGGCAGCGGGATGAGACTGGTAGGAAGACCAGACTCTGTAGTGTCTCGGGAGGGAAGGGATATAGAGGATGAGATGCGGTGGGAGGTAAGGTGAGAGAGGGAGAGAGGGAAGGGAGGGAGGGAGGGAGAGTGTTACACGCTGCGAAGGAACCTGGAAGTCGCGTGGAGGACACTTTAACCCGGAGGCGACGCAAAGTTTAGCGTTCATCCCCCTTCCCACTCCGGTCTGTTTCACCCCTTCCACTCTCACCCCCCATTCTCTACCCCCTAACCCCCCCCCCCATCCCGGTCTCCATACTCCCTTCCCTCACTCCCTCTTCTCCGTGTCTTCTCCCATAATTAACAAATTAAACGTTTCACAAATTAAACGTTTCACAAATTAAACGTTTAACAAAATAAACGTTTAACAAATATTCATTGTAATATAAATGCTTAGAAATATAAAATGAAATATGCAATAACAAATACAAAAAAAAATTATTACATAATACCTTGAATTAATTTAAAATAAATGTAGTCATAGTTATATAATTATTTTGACGATATTTATTGGTGAAATGCAATTTTTATATAATTGCTATATTTAAACGAGCAGCCTGACGATATAACCGAGGAGAAAAATAATTGACATTATAGCAGTGCGAAAATATAGTCAAAATAATGTTGTAGACCAGATAGTTATTGTGGGAAATTTCCCGCCCACAGTGGGCAAACACCACGTTACATGAAGTACCCAGAAGCTAAAATATGGGCACACAATTCATCAGACAGGCTTCAGTGAAACTATGCAGGCGATGAGTCGCAATAACGTGGCTAAAGTAACTATTAGTTTCAGTGAAACTAAATACCAGAGCGGTGAAGTCACAGCAGCTCAGGCCTCACCCAAGGACCAGTTACATAACGTCAAGGTCCAACTCTTACGTAGAATCTTGGTGGGATGTCTTTTTAACCTGGGTGATATAGTGTGTGGGAGCGAGGTCCGCCAGGCTCTGAGCGGGGACAGCAACTTGTTTGACTACAGGCAGACACCAAGACGGATATACAATGGCCGACAGAAATATTTTTACCCACGATGTCAGGCAGACATGTATTTTGAATCACAATGGCAGGCAGACAACACACGCGGCTAGAAACATAGAAACAAAATGAGTAGAGACAAGCAGAATAACCCATAAAAGGAGTGGACGAGTGAGTGTTTTATAACTCATAAATGAAATGCTGCAGCAAAATCATATTGAGATATGAAACATTAAAAGCATTTGCGTCAGAATATAGTTCCAATCATTCACGAGTTTCGTTCGGCTGCTGCTCGTCTGATAATTCTTTGTAAATTATGTATTGCATATATTTCATAGGAAATTGCCCTGTCTAGACACGAGTAATCGTGGGAACAGCATTGCAGATTGCACGCGACAAGCTGTTAGAGCGGGTCAGAGAGCACGTGGTACGAGGGAATCATTGGACGTAGTACACTCTGATATACAGGGGGATCAGTGTACTTGGTAAAGGGGGAATCAGATTGCAGGCAGAAGAGGATCAGAGTACTTTGTATTTTACTAACTGTGATCATCTGGCCACTATAAAAGACTCCTTCAACTAACTGTCCGTTCCAGGAGACAATCCGAAAGCCAAGTGGTTCATCACTTTTGTCGATTTCCAGCCACAAACATCATAGCTACACACACACACAAGAATACCTAATCTCTACCTACCATCACCTTTATCGAGTTCACACCGCAAATATTATATATATATATATATATATATATATATATATATATATATATATATATATATATATATATATATATATATATATATGTCGTACCTAGTAGCCAGAACGCACTTCTCAGCCTACTATGCAAGGCCCGATTTGCCTAATAAGCCAAGTTTTCCTGAATTAATATATTTTCTCTAATTTTTTTCTTATGAAATGATAAAGCTACCCAATTCATTATGTATGAGGTCATTTTTTTTTATTTGAGTTAAAATTAACGTAGATATATGACCGAACCTAACCAACCCTACCTAACCTAACCTAATCTATCTTTATAGGTTAGGTTAGGTTAGGTAGCTGGAAAAGTTAGGTTAGGTTAGGTTAGGTAGGTTAGGTAGTCGAAAAACAATTTATTCATGAAAACTTGGCTTATTAGGCAAATCGGGCCTTGCATTGTAGGCTGAGAAGTGAGTTCTGGCTACTAGGTACGACATATATATATATATATATATATATATATATATATATATATATATATATATATATATATATATATATATATATATATATATATATATATATATATATATATATATCAGTTGATAGATAGATATACCAGTTTTCTCTATCACAAAAGTTTTTTTTTAAAAGTAGGTCTCATCCAATATTTACATATAGCCTAATAATAGTCAAGCATACAGATGTGGCTCAGTTTGAGATCTAACTTCCTTAACAAATTATCAGTAACATAAACAGTATGGTCTACCGTTGTCTACAGTCCAATCGATGGTACCCATAATGACCAAACCACACACCAGAAGATGAAGAGGTACGTACTACTTGATAATGATCCAGGACGAACCGAAACGTCGTCGTCTCCTCATTTCTGGTCCTATCACTTGGGCTGAACGGTAGAGCGACGGTCTCGATTCATGCAGGTCGGCGTTCAATACCCCCGACCGTCCAAGTGGTTGGGCACCATTTCTATTCCCGCCATCCCATCCAAAAACCTTCTTATCCTTACACCTTTCAAGTGCTATATAGTCGTAATGGCCTGGCGCTTTCCCCCCTCACACTTCCCTTCCTTTCCTCATCTTCAGGTGTGTGGTTTATTCATCATATCTTCAGCCACATTGTTGTGACTCATCGTCTGCAGGCGGTACCCATCCATTAGTGGCTTTACAAGTAAATGAAAAATCATGTCCATGAAAAACCACAAATTTTATGAACTCTTCAGAGTGTACCGAGATTGTCTGGGTCAGATTTAATGAATAGATGATGATAGACTTGTGGAGAAATAGTATTGAAGAAAAATTCAGGATAGCAGGATGAGAGAAACCCAAAAATTCCATGAGGTTGATATAAAGATACTTTGGTTAAAAGATATTGTGAATAGCGCAGAGAACGCGGAAACTGGATCATATTTGTCTGCTGAACTGTGTGATGTCGGAATGCAAACTTTCCTTGTCCCGACCACACTTGTTCACGCAAACTAAAAAGTTATTGTGGCCTTGGTGTAAACATGCTTACAAAACCATCATATATAATACTTTTATTTAACTTGTTCGAAAACGGTGCCCGGATGTATCTCTGGATCTCTCTCAGTATGTATATCTAACCATAGTATAATTATATATCTGGAACATGTATATCTAATATAGAATGTATATGTTTGTAATATATCACACTGGACAATTTCTTAAAATCACGGCTGACAGACCATCCTTGATTGGCTAAAACAGAAAATTTAATATTAATTACCATATGGCAGTTTCCTCGAATCGCCGGTTGTAAAACAAATTATTAATTTTAAATACCGTTTCGAAATATATATTTGGTTACATTGAGAAAGTAATTCTTAGACGGATTGTGAGGTAAGAATAAAAAATATGGCGGGCTAATTATCGTATTTTATATGTTAATTAGCAGCCATATTTCTGTATAATTATATTAATATTAGAATTATATACACATTCATACCTACTCAATATGTTGCTTGAATTTTTAAGACCTCTCTAATGCTGTATTTCTTAATCAATCATAAAGTAAAGTTACCGGTATAGACCTTCACTATCTTAGTGAACTATAGAACTACTCTCGTGAATACTCAATACTCACTATAGACCGTTAGTTTGTACGGTTATAATCAGTGACGTATTGTTTAGACCTTTAATGTTTACAAAGAATATGAAAAGGTGCACAGGATAGCAATCGTTCAATAGTATCGTAAACGACAGCTCTGTAGAGAAATGTCAGTCAAGAACAAATATTTAAAAAAATTGGTGTCAGAAGGAATGCAAGCAATATGGATCAACTTCGTGTCGCACCAAATCCAGCGAAAATAATATATTTCACTTTAAAAGAGATATATTTTTATTGGATTTCTGACAATGTGATATAAATCTTGAATTAAATCAATTATCTCGCCACCTCAGGAAAATTCTGTTATGTGAGGTAATGTATATAAGCATAATATAAATAATCCTGCTAAAAACTAATCAGCCATGAAATCGACTTGAAAATGGTCCAGGACGGACCGAAACGTCGTCGTCCCTTCATTTTGTAGTGTGTGGATTGGTCAACATACTTCAGCCACGTTATTGTGACTCATCGCCTGCAGCCATGAATCTACATAAGCAGCTCATTGCTCTCGTCACTTTTATTATCCCCTCCATTAAGGTTAATTTATGGTAGAATTTTTTATTCACTGGCAATTCCAAAATCATTTCTGAATATGGGACAGTTATTTATCGTCAACATGTGAGCTGAATCTACCGAAACAGTAATGAATACGATACCATGACCAGTGGGCAGATGTCATTTAGACACACCCACACTCCTTGGAGGGTCCAAACGCTCAACTGTAGCAGCAACAGAAAAACTGGTTAGATGTCAGTAAACTAATTTACTGAGAAGGTAATCGGATTCAGCTCAAGTTAGTCGCCAAATGCATCCTGCCACCGCCGCTGTCACCCGGGACGAGATCTAACTTTACAAATTGTCAAACTGTACCGAAATGCAGGTACAGGAAGACCATCCCTTCGTTAACCAAGGCAATGAGTCGAGCATCTTTTGACAGTGATTCCATACATAATAAAACCCGTTTCCTCACTTGCAACGAGGAGGTTATCGTTATTTCAACCCATCCTCCTCTTTAGATAGTACCTATTGTGACTATCGTCAATATTAGCGAATTCGTACGTACTTAGATTTTAAATAGTAGTATACTGACTGGTAAGGACTTCTTTTATAAAAAATTAAGCTAAAAAACAAACTTAAATATTCCTAGGCCTAGTATAGCACACATATGTACTATATTAGGCCTCAGATATCGTGTATTTGGACTACGAAGGTTAGGTTAGGTTAGTTTGTCTGCAACACAAGGAAAAATTTTTTTTTCTGGTTTGTCCAACTCAATAGTGGCGATTTCTACTTTCTAATTTCGTTGTACGTCGGTATATATACTATGGTCTTCATCGTTACTATAAGTACTACCAAAGCAGGAGGATGATTTATGTACTACTGATTTATTTCAACTCATATGTAAGCCACAGACGTGAGGGTTACATAGATCGATATATTGTAAACACGTCAGGATATAAATATATATTCAGGACTACACACACGAAAGTGACGTAATAAGATGCCTTCATTAATCGTCAGATATTTCTGAGAAACATCCTCCATCATTTGTTTTAAAAGCATAAATTATAGTAAATTATTTAGGCAGCTATAAAACAACAAATATGTGCAATCACCCTGAATTCCGCTCAAAAATAACGCTCAAGAGTCATATTTCTGATAGCCATCGTATGTTGAAACCTGTCGGTCAATAGACAGTTCCAGTAAACATTCCTGTCTAAAGTGTCACTAAATTCAATGTGTAAATTTGTATTCATACATATATATTCATTGTATTAATTTTTATTATATTAGATTAGATTATTTTGTAATATATTTTGTATAATAAGTGTGAAATTGGCATTAAGTGGATTTTTTGCAATACAACAGTCAATATTTTATACATATCCATAGTAGCCATAGGTACTATACAATTTCGCAAATGAATTTAAATAGGCCATTTATTCCCCAATACACAAATAACATGGATCAAACTAGACCTATGTTAATATTATTTAGGATTAACAAATTTCAAATTTCAAAATATAAATAGGAACAAAACCGACCTGGGTGTTAGGCAAAACGGTCCTTGCTCACTAGGCCTAGAATAACTAGGCCTACTTGGTTCTAATTAGGGTTCAGGCCCACCATAATTATAACGATTTGTACAACCTATTACGAATAAAATTTCCGATTCTGATAAAATGTTCTAGATTATAAATATTTTAAGGTGCATTCATATACAATTTCCCATTACCTCCGTTCATTATTTTGTTATCAATGTTTTATCACTAGCAGCCGGATGCCATGTTCTCTGGCATCCGGCTCCACATGGTCCTTCGGGAATAGTTATATTTTGTTCAGTGTTTACTCACTTCGACGAGAACACTTTGATATACGTCCCATATGTGTGTGGAAAAATCTCGAGCGTGTCCCCTTTCCGAGAAAAAAAAATGAATTTCTACACACCAAAGGGCTTTTCATTATTTTTTCAGTATTGATATTGAGATAGTCTTGACGGGAAGTTGAGTCTTGTTTTCTCGCTTTCAGCACTGAAACGTGTAACTCACTTTTGCCTGACATTTGGTTTGTACAAAAAAATATAAATAAAAGTCTAAACTGCGATTGAGGTCAGACGTTGAATTGAATGTGATTTTGTCGTGGTAAAAAAAAAAATGGTTTATAAATATGTTTTTGTCATAAACGGGTAGGTAAGTCACGGGGAAAGTCTGTGAAACGTATCCATCCTTGACGAAAGATCTTTGAGTATAATTGCTTGAGGAGACGCACGTCAATGCTGTCTGAGGAATGTGTAGTGTCTTGGTAGCTCCAGCCGGCCGTCTGAGCCGCACCTGACTGAAGACGCCTAAGACAGGCGGAATATAGTAAAGGTTGAACAGTAGGTGAGCGGGGAAGTGGGGACAGGAGAAGAAGAGGTGGTGGAGAATTGTCTTGAGTGGGAGAGAAAGTGATAGGGACGACACCCTTCGCGTGTCATCTCGTCACTGGATAGGGAAGCGGGTAGTCGGGAAAGATGTTTCAAAGGCGATATCAACATTTATATCACTATAGTGACTGCTCACAAACGCCAACAGCAGGGGAGAGAGAGAGAGAAAGAGGGGAGGGGGGGAAGGAGAGAGAGAGAGAAAGAGGGGAGGGGGGGAAGGAGAGAGAGAGAGAAAGAGAGAGAGTGAGAGAGAGAGAGAGAGAGAGAGAGAAAGTGAGAGAGAGAGAGAGAAAGAAAGAGAGTGAGAGAGAGAGAGAGAAAGAG
>NC_091235.1:17821431-17901431 GCF_040958095.1 Procambarus clarkii
ACTGATGGAACTGCAGGCTATAAGAGCTGTTATCGTACATCATATCATCTGAAGCCTGCTGCCTCAAGAAACTCATTTATTTGATGAGCATATTGTTTGTATATATTACAAATGTACTAAAATTTAATATGCAGACGATGAGTCACAATAACTTGGCTGAAGAATGTTGACCAGACTACACACTAGAAGGTGAAGGGACGACGACGTTTCGGTCCGTCCTGGACCATTCTCAAATCGATTGTGAAACGTCGTCGTCCCTTCACCTTCTAGTGTGTGGTCTAATTAAAATTTAATAGTAAGTAACAATCAAGTAGGGATGAATCAGGATGAATCAGGAATCACCTGTATGCTGAAGTCTTCTGATGGTCGAGTGACTTGATTTCATGCATTACCACATCATCTTGAGCAAACATTTTCCGAAATTCGAGTCACTTTACGAATGAAAGAATCTTGATGGAGTGAAGTTCTTGAGAAGGGCACAGGCACCCTGAGGCTGATGAGTGCCTTGTGTAGCGATTGTCACCTTTGGTGAGCCACGAGGTTGGGTCACATGTGAAATTTTGAGAACATTTGCACTGTACATAACAGTTATTCCTCTGACATCTCTGATGTGTTGACCAGTCCACTCAAAACAGGTCAAGACTAGAGATAAGTTTTCTCGCACAGTTCCCCACTTTATCCAGAATTCTGTCAAATATGAGGAAAAATGCCATACAATTGAGAGTTGCATACTGAAGATCGAAGCAGACTTGAGCCGCAAGACCTTACACAGCAGAGGTTTTGCAACCTCTGCTGTCAAGAAGGTATGAGATTCAGCATAAGGCTATTCATTTCTTGGCTGCCTTGCTTGCTAGGTTAAGCTTGTAACTTTTCACCGTCATTGAATAGCGTAACTTTATTCGCAATACTGTATATTAACTTCGTCACTGAACATAAGATTTTTTACATTTGTATACCTGTCTCAGTTGCAGTATTATGCTATCTTGTTATCATTATCGGCCCTGTTTTTGTTTGCCAGAAATGCAACTTGCCATCTTCAAATAGATATTGCTGCAAGTTTTTTATTAATGAAGCTCGTAGTAGTTGGCACTTCTTCTCGTCAATATGTAAATGTTAAGGTACAACAGTGATGTATGACGAGAGACAATTAGAAAGGTAAGATGGTACTTATAGCAGCTATTTCGTTGAAAGTACTAATGTGTACTGTTGGACTCACGTTTTGTAGTAGGCTGTGTAATAGGTACGTAATGGGTTATGTAGTAGTAGTACGTAGTACGTAGTAGTATTTAGTACGTAATACGTAATGTAATAGAGTTTTGAAGAGGCTGAGAAAAACTAAAAGACGATCTTAAATATATCTAGGCCTAGTATAGTACATATATGTACATAAGATATATAGGCATTGGATAGCATAAATTCGGCCTTGGATGCTAGACAAGTTTAGGGATTTAGTTACTTTTCAAATTTTCGAGAATGGCATTTGAACTAATTCATTAATATAAAACGTGAAGTATTTTGTGATCCAACAGTACATATTAATACATTCCACCAGACAGTTCCTATAAGTACTATCGTTGTAGGATCAAATTAAGATATATATATATATATATATATATATATATATATATATATATATATATATATATATATATATATAACTGAAAACTCACACCCCAGAAGTGACTCGAACCCATACTGCCAGGAGCAACGCAACTGGTATGTACAGGGACGCCTTAATCCGCTTGACCATCACGACCGGACAAAAGGAAGTGATAGCCGAAGCTATTTGAACCACTTCCCCGCCGGCACTCGGATGGTAATCTTGGGCATAGCATTTTATCAAATCACCTCATTCTTTGGGGCACACGTGAGGAACACAAAAAATCCGGTCCGTGATGGTCAAGCGGATTAAGGCGTCCCTGTACATACCAGTTGCGTTGCTCCTGGCAGTATGGGTTCGAGTCACTTCTGGGGTGTGAGTTTTCAGTTGTATATAGTCCTGGGGACCATTCAGGCTTGTTTGCATATATATATATATATATATATATATATATATATATATATATATATATATATATATATATATATATATATATATATATATATATATATATATATATAGTGGGCGGTGGGTGGTAGTGGACCCCATACCCATCCCGTGGTCGGTAGTGGACTTCTGTGTATTTGTTTTAATATATAACAGTATTGACAGGCTACTAACGCAGTTTAATGTATATATGTCGTCTTTTATAACACAATTGGTTCAAGAAGTGAACCACAAGAGTCTCGAGTATATTTTATATTTGTGTTATATCCCTGCGTTATATGTTTATCTAAGGGGCACCCAGAGAACCACAGTTGGTAATTGTGGTGATTCCAGGCCCAAGGTTATCTCAAGATAACCTTGGTTATCTTGAGATGATTTCGGGGCTTAGCGTCCCTGCGGTTCGGTCCTCGACCAGGCCTCCTTTTTGTTACACACCCCCAGGAAGCAGCCCGTATCAGCTGTCTAACTCCCAGGTACCTATTTACTGCTAGGTGAACAGTATGCCTTCATGCCTTCATCCGTCTGCCATCCCTCGGCACGTCAGTGCTTACCTTGGAGTTTTTCCGGGGCTTAGCGTCCCCGCGGCCCGGTCGTCGACCAGACCTGCTCGTTGCTGGACTGCTCAACTAGGCTGTTCGACGCGGTTGCTCGCAGCCTGACGAATGAATCACAGCCTGGTTGATCAGGTATCCTTTGGAGGTACTACAATTTTTCAGTATGTTTCGTTTCCCATTGTTGGGAAGAGAAAGTGTACATGCTTATCGAGGTCTTCCTGAGCCCACGTCAGACCTTCCCGAAGACGCAGCCCTCAACAGTCACCCAACTGCCGGGTACTGACTTACTGTTAGATGACCTGAGACAGTGTGAGGAAACGTGCCCAAACGTTACATCTTAACTGTGAATCGAACGCGGGTCCAGTCGGAAGAGAGCTGACAGTAGTAACTGTATCCAACAGCCTGGTTGACCAGACTACCAACTAGGAGGTCTCATCAGAGACAAAGCCGCGGGCACGTTGATCCCTCGAACCAAACAACAGGTACAGCCAGGTATGTCATGATTGTTGTAATAATATTACATATCACCCAATAGTGTATCTGAGAAATATATAACTTGCAGTATTTATATTCAAATATTATTTCATGGAAATCACTCGGTGGTTGGTGTATTGATGTATTCTTTTATAACTGCTTTCAGATATTGCGTAATATTTAGTTCAGTATATAATCTGTTTCAAAACATAAGCACTTAAAAATATAACAATTAAGAGAGCAGAAATAAGATATTTTGTATTTACACAGCATTGCTGCTTACAAGAAATCGACTGGTTTAACAGTTTTTACTTCAATCCGTCTTCGACTCGAGTCCATTCCATCCAGCGGTCGACCCCACAGATGCATTCATAAATTTTAACATGCTGTTCATTCAAAACGCGAATTTTCTCAAATATAAATTAATATTATAATATATTAGCATATTGTGCATATATAGGCATAGGTTAGGTTACGTGTTTAGGTTCTGTTGGCGATTATTTGTATTTGTAGTATGTGGGTGAAGCATTTCCAGCGTTGTGGTTCGAACAAAATTCGTCAGTGAAGCACTTGTTCTGGAAGTGTTCGAACGAAATCAGTTGTGAGTCGTGTGTAAACCGTTGTTCATTCTTAAACAGGGGGTTTGGCGGGTGTATGGAATCACTTTTGGGTCTTTGTTTGGAGGACGGACGGATACTTAGAATATCACTCGAAGCCAACGACAGACAGTTTTCAGCTGTGAACCAGTCTAGTGAACTGCGAGTGCGCTTGAAACTAAGTCAGTGCGGAAAGGTCATTAAGTCTAGGTTTAAAGTGCCTTAGTATCGACAGGTGATGCAGATAATGAATGATATTAATTACAAAAAATCAAGTGACGAATTAAACTGTCACTGGGAGTTGAATAATCTTTCATCGAGAAGCAGCTAATTATTATGTATCGAGAACCCAACGAATTTATCAGCGATTTCTATTCATTCCTTTCTTCTCTCCGTGCTTCCTCCGTCCTTAGCCTCCTGCTCCTTCCTCCCTCCCATGCTCCCTGTCACCGTGCCCTCCTACCTTCCTCCTCCTCCCGGCCCAAGTGTTGTCACGTGTTGATATGGACCACGTGACGCCCCGGGTACGTGCCAGGCCTTCACTTAGCTTAGCCTCGCTCTCACCCATCCAGACTGACCACGCTCCCATCTGCCTCTTCTCTCACCACTGTCGTTCACATTGCAGGTCATCCAGTTGTTCCATACACCTCTTCCATCTTAGCTCATCCACCTTTCCACTTCACCCCCATTTGCTTGTTCATTCACTCCATTGGCCTCCCCTCCCCTTTCTCAGCCAGTTACCCACACTTAACACACGCTACCTGGGCCACACCCACACATTTGCATACATAACATCATTCTTTCATTCAACATCACGCGCGAGATAACCTTTATGAGAGAGAGAGAGAGAGAGAGAGAGAGAGAGAGAGAGAGAGAGAGAGAGAGAGAGAGAGAGAGAGAGAGAGAGAGAGAGAGAGAGAGAGAGAGAGAGAGAAAATGAGTGAGTGAGAAAATGAGTGAGTGAGTGAGTATATTGTCTCTGTTGCGTGCTCCCCTCACGTCTTTCGGGCGATTTTAGAAGTCTTCGAGCCTTGGCGAGGGAGGATTGACTGGGCATCGGTGATTATTGTACTGGAGGTAGCCGATATGGAAAGGCAGCACTAGTATGGTTGTGACGGGGTTGATGGTAGTTGTGGTTGTGACGTTAGTGGTTGTGGCTGTAATGGTGACGGTGGTGGTGGAGGAGGTTGTGACAATGGCGATTGTAACGGTGGTGAATTCATTGAATGTTGTAATCTGTCTGACGTCGCAAGAGCTTCGTGGAGAAGTCGGTCGGGCTGCGGCGGCCACGGCGGCCACGGCGTCTCCATCAGCATCATCATCATAAAAACAGAAGGGCAGGCGGCGGAGGGTAAGGTAAGACAATGGTCTCATGAATTCCTCAACCTTGGCACAGGCAGGACCAGCCCAGCACAATACTCCGACGAAGAAACGCTTTTCCAACCAATCTCCTTCTCTCTCCGTTCCCTCCCCCCCCCCCCCCCCCCCCACCCACCCCTACCCCATTTTCTCCACCTTCGCCCTTGAGAAAGCGTCTTGTAACCTGTATGTGAGGCGCCCTACATAACCCGTCTTCGCTACTCTCATGACCCCAGTCAGCCCCTATTACCCAGTTATCCCCCATGACCCATGTTTACCGTGTGATCTGTACCATACCTATGACTTCGTGATAGCTTATAAACTTAGGCTAGCGTCTGGTTCCATTCATATTTGTAACCTTACAAAGCCGTATAACCGAAGACAAATCCTCGCGAGAAGATTGACCCATGTCCTTGAGATTTTCAAGACATGGTTTACCCCATGTCCTTGAGATCCCCCATGACGGGTTTACATCTCTATGATAGAGTGTATACCTGCAATACCCCATAACCGATTTTTCCGCCCGTGACCTCAGTTGACAGGTTCCATTTCCCTCGACACCCCATTCCTCCATTGACACCCATGATCGAAATTAGTTAAAATCAATGACCCAATCTACCTACGTGGTCAATTTCAAACCCTGTGGCCCCATTACCCACCTTGTTGTCTGTGGCTCCAGTGTTCAGCCTGATGCCCGCGACCCATTATCCAATTCCTCTCTGGACCTCATTTTCCAAATCCTAGAGATACCATTATTTAGCTGGGAAGGTGATTGGCCGTTTGATTGGTTACTTAGCGTGTCGAATGACTGTTTGAAGAATCGGCTTGCTGTTTGATTGTTAACAAATAATCCAAGCAGGTTGTTGGATTGTTGGAACTGCATCCAGGCAGTTAACTGCCTGACTGCTTGACAGGCTGCTGAGCTGCTGTTCTAACGGAGGTTTGCAGACTGCTTGGGAGGTTTGCTGATTGGTTGACTAACCTTTTGGCTGATTCTTTGACTGGTTGGAACAAAATTGAGTGGCCTCCTGCTTGATAACTAGACTGGTTGTGTGGTTTTTGCTGGGCTGTTGGCTGACCGTTGGACTGGTTGATAAGTTAAGTGACTGTTGGGCTGTATTAATGGTGAGCTAGCTGACTGTCGGGCTGTCTTACTGTTGAGCTAGCTGATTGTTAAGGCTGGCTAGCGGTAAGTTGCCTGACTGAATGTTTTTCTCGTTAATTGACTGGCTGCTTAGTTGACTAACTGCTTGGTTGACTGTCTGGTTAACTGTCGCGCCAGTATTATTCTCTCTCTACTGAAGAAAGATGAAAAGAGCGTTGATGTGGTACTGATGCATTTTGTGACACCCTGTATGTATGTATACGTTTTCATGCACCATTTATATGTATATTTGTGTGTTTAAAACCTTTAATGAGACAGTGCAATCATCAGTGATGTATATGCAGAAAATATAGACTTCATTTTTGTACACGTGGAACACTCCAAAAATTTGGCCTTGAGTAGAGCAAATAATATAGGCCACACTAACTTATTCTAACACAGCTCTGGCTATAGTCACGACCTCTAATAAATCTATTTTGAAGAACATCCAAAACGTGTTCATGATGTGGCAGATAACAGGTGTAACATTTGTTCAGTTCAACCACAGCTGTATTTTTTAAATCATAAATAAAACTTCTAGACCTAAATCTAGATTATAGAGAGTTTAATTATAATTACAACGTGTTATTCTGTTATTATGATTTTTTTCGTAGGTAAATAGTGTACTGTAATATTGTATAAACGTAAATATATATGTACAAGCATTTATGAAAGAAATTTTGTATTTGAATTTGAATATGTGGAGTGACGTAATCCACTAACATATAGTGTCGAAGGGAAGGGCCAAGCCACCACGACTATATAGCACTTTGAAGGGATCAGGATAAGGATTGGGGTTGGGACGGGGGGGGGGGGGGGGAATTTATCGCAGAAGCATTCAAGTTAGTAAACGCAGCTTGGTGTAAGTAACCTTTATCGTGGGAGTTTGTAGAGTGGCTAAGCCGCCAGTAGCTGTTAACAGTCACTCCTGAATTG
Source organism: Procambarus clarkii (assembly GCF_040958095.1). Lineage (NCBI taxonomy): Eukaryota > Metazoa > Arthropoda > Malacostraca > Decapoda > Cambaridae > Procambarus > Procambarus clarkii. The sequence continues at coordinate 17,828,542 of NC_091235.1, forward strand.
TTTATTTCGAGACTTGGATCCAAACGTCTCACTTGAATTGTTCATTTGACGATAGTTAAAATTCAGGGTCTCGCTGGACTGCTCAGTTGGTGAATGTGGAGTCTCGGTGGAGGTTCTTGAGGTTATCATGAGATGATTTCGGGGCTTTTAGTGTCCCCGCGGCCCGGTCCTCGACCAGGCCTCCACCCCCAGGAAGTAGCCCGTGACAGCTGACTAACACCCAGATACCTATTTTACTTCTAGGTAACAGGGGCATAGGGTGAAAGAAACTCTGCCCATTGTTTCTCGCCGGCGCCCGGGATCGAACCCGGAACCACAGGATCACAAGTCCAGCGTGCTGTCCACTCTGCCGACCGGCTTAAACACCCCAAGGAGTGTTTAAATGGTGACGAAAGTAGAGAGGTTCGACGGGAAATACCAATGATAATGTGGCAAACGGTACCCAAGACAGTTGGAACAATGGGTGTCGCTGCTCGTTGTGAGTCGAGTGATGACCAGGGAGGAGACGCTTGGCGCCACAGGAAGTGCTCGCCAAGTGACCTGTGAAGTACAGTGACATTAAGCTGAACTGGTCTTGAACCAGTTTACCAGGGTATGCGTAACACAGTTCCCGACCAGTCTACCAGTGTTCCCCAGTCTACCAGAGTTCAATCTACCAGTGTTCCCAATCTACCAGTGTTCCCAATCTACCAGTGTTCCCAATCTACCAGTGTTCCCAATCTACCAGTTTTCAATCTACCAGTGTTCCCAATCGACCAGAGTTTCCAATCTACCAACAAGCTCTCAGCCAGTCTAACCATCATTCCCACCTCAAGCAATCATCTCTGGAGAGCACGACTTCATACTCTTAAGAGTGGTATGAACTTTACAAACAAACGTGTCTTACAACAAGGCAATTCAGCCAGTATTTCACGCCTTGTCCTATGATGGGACAAGACAGCCTCACAAATACAGGGAAATCACCTTGTGTAGATATCAGATTTCCAGACATTGGTCTCATGATATTATTAATTTCTTGCTGAAACTGACAGCAAATCATTGATCTTACCTAGGATCATACTCTCTCTATTCGTACGGTTGACTGGTCTTAAACAGAAGCTGCCAGTCAGCATATTGAGGGCTCTGAAGCGGTGAGTTAAACATGTTTAAGGGTTTAATATTAAAATGTATTCAGTGATAAAAATTTATATTCAACTTTGTCTGATGGGAGTAATTCAGCGATGGAAGTTTTACTGAAATGAGGATGCTGCTCCTATTCACTATTACACAGGACAGTGAGGACGATGCTGCTATTCACTGTCACACTTAGTCACATCCAATCACTTAGCCCATCAGGTTTAACGTTAAACACCTCGACAGCTTAAGAAAAATAAGCACAGTGTACCTCGCACATCTTTGTTTCACGTGTTCTCTGTATATTCAAGTAATGTTTGTTCACGTATTAAAAATTAGAAAAAAAATTTTGAACTTAAAATTGATTTAATGTTTAACATTGGCTGATAAGGAAAATTATGCAGGTGTCCATATGGTCATCAGAGTACCGTTTTCAGTGATGGGAATTACCTTTATGTATAGAATAAAGAGAGAGATCACTGCAGAGAGAGGGAGAGAGATCACTGCTGACAAAGGGAGGTCACTGCGAGGTCACAGACCGCAGCGCAAAAATGAGATATTTAAGATTGTGATCAACTAAGGTCATTTGCCGCGTGCAGCAGGCATCACTGAGGTCATCAGAAGGGCGCAGATCCAATAGATAAAACTGGTGTCACTGGGGACAGGCGGCCCTCCAGACACAACACCCTCGCAGACTATACAAGTGTTGTGGCTATAACCCTGGCTGGAGCTTCCTTATTCCGCCGCCTCCTATGTTATGTCCGGCTCCACATTTTAATAAGCGTTATGCATGTCAACATGATGATTGAGATTGGGGGGCGTCCCTCCCGCCCCTACAGCCTAAATCATCACTTATGTAACTTAGATATAGCCTTGCGACGCCCGGCTGGGGTCAGTTACCCAGTTGATTTATCAGTATTGGTATCTGAGTATCGTTTTCTTTTATAGTGTTGTTTTGAAATATCGTTTTCTTTTGTAATATTGCGCTATCGTTTTCTTTTACAGTATCGAAGTATCAATATCGGTCAAATTATTGGTAATATGTTTTTGGCATCACGTTTGAGGACTACTTATCGAATAACGAGCATTTAGTGATATGATGAAAGTATGCCCGTTTCTTTTCATAGAGATTCTATTGGACAATTTACTCGTTAGACTGTGAGGTTCGTAACTCGCTGGTACTCATTACACAGATACGTAATACACTGCTGCCTGTTACACTGGAAGTGTAAACTGTGTAGTGTCACCAAACACATTACACCTAGAAGGGATGTTTAATATAATGATAATAGTTGTATCTAGTTTAGCTAACCAACTGCACTGAATAATCTGTAGTTCTTATGTTAGGGTTATGAGCTCAGATCCCATCAGACTTATAATACCTAACTATTTAGTGAATAAGCTTTGTGATATTTGCTGACCTGCTGAAAGTTCAAACCAATTTACCTATGGCCATTGATGGAGACGTTGATTCGAGATCTTAACAATGTATACAGATGGAGAGTCTGTATACAGATATATGAAGATACATATATCTTATGTATACAGATGAAGAGTCACAATAACGTGGCTGAAAAATGTTGACCAAACCACACACATTAGAAATTGAAGAGACGATTATCAAGCGATCAAGTTTATCAAGTCGATTATCAAGACTTGAGAATGGTTGAAGACGGACCGAAATCTCGTCGTCTCTTCAATTTCTAGTATGTGGTTTGGTCAACAAGTTTATGTATAGTTGTAGAATCATTTCATGTACGGTACAGCGGTTAATTTCAATTGTTTCCTCATGTTAATTATTGTAAGTTCAATGGGTCACCTTGAATTATCATATTGCTTTATTTTATTTTTAATGCAGAGCTTGAAAAGTTAATTAGATGCAAAAGGTAACAACGTAACATTAAACTTTGCATATTTGATAATGTTTAAAAAAGTTTTACCAAAAAGTGTCGTCGGAAGTTTCAGTCATTAACTGAACACAGAAGATCACATAATTTTCATTTCACGCCTCAGGATTTCCACGGATAAGTTAAGAGCCCCTGATGTAGGAGCTTGCTACAGCTCCAAGTGTTAGAGAATTGAATGTTTAAAATAACATTCGATACAAAATCACTGCACACATATTCATAGTTACATGTGAAAATGTTTAGGAATTGAGTGCAAGTTGCAGAACCGGAACATTAATTAACCATAGAGATGCAGCGTTTCGTTTGCAAGTTATAGCTAATTTTTCCCTTCTTTGTGTTTTGGTTCCGGTCGTATTATTGAGACTGTCAGGCAAAGTGTGTCAGGATATACATTGCAATACAATACGTAGCAAAAGAGTTAGCGTGCAATACATACATCACGTAATGTATTATACAACACAGTATTTAAGAGGCTGGCGAAGAGCATGATTCTGTTTGCCAGCTGTGCACATGTTTGGATAATATATCAGGTATATGTTTCTATATATTTTGATGAATCATTCCGGGACATTGTTTATCAACAAAATTAAACCCCGGCGCCCTCTGGATGAGTGCGGGTGCATGGTAAGCAAATGAAAACTTATGTAACTAAATCTTAATGAACATTTGGTGTAACTCTAACCCTTCTGCCACTTACTCACTTGATGGGTAATGAGTCCTTAATACACTAATTAAACTAAACTAAATATTTTGGATGTATTATCAGGATATAATCAAGACCACTGGAGTGAATAAAAGTAATTGCACGGTCCCCAGTCTGAAAGGTCGAAGGTAAGGGAAATCACCAAGCCATTACGACTATATAGCACTGGGAAGGGATCAGGATAAGGATTTGGGATGGGACGGAGGAAAGGAATGGTGCCTGCTTGAAGCGAGAACGTCGCTCTACCGTCCATCCCACAGTGGTTGGGCATCTGAAGGGTCTAATGACTCAACATTCAGTAATGTAGTGTGTGAGATCATGACTCAGTTCCTGCTTTCAGAATTTACACCTGGATACCTGGTTGATATCTGGTTGATGGGGTTCTGGGAGTTCTTCTACTCCCCAAGCCCGGCCCGAGGCCAAGCTTGACTTGTGAGAGTTTAGTCCACCAGGCTGTTGCTTGGAGCGGTCCGCAGGCCCACATACCCACCACAGCCCGGTTGGCCCGGCACTCCTTGGAGGAAACAATCTAGTTTCCTCTTGAAGATGTCCACTGTTGTTGGTATACATCTCAGGATTGGGAGATTGCAGCATCTTATATGCTCAGAATTGGGAGATTGGTCACCTGTAGCCTCCCGCCACAGGTAGACCAAATGGATCCTGGCAACTATTATATCTGGTGGACGTTTTGTCCAGCCTGTACATACAAGTATCAGATCCAAACAAATAACTTTTATTCTAGTGCTTTCAAGCCTTTTAGTGTGATGCATATTTTTAAAACTAATCTTGTAACCAATCTTGTGCAAAAGACTTAAGATAATCTTGTCTGTATATATATAAAAGTGAGTGCAGCTCTGAACGATATTTAAAGAAAAGTTACATGGTGGTGATGTTCAGTATTAAGCGAAATTATTTTGTGTTACTTTAATTAGTATTCAATGCCTTATAAGACGATGTTGAGTGATGCCTCAAGCGCTAGCTATTGTTTGATGTCATTAAATGCGGTGATTGGTGCTAATTGCTTTGGGGCATTAAATACCTAGAAGTGTCGTCGGAAATTTCAATCATTAACTTAACACTGAAGATCACATAATCTTCATTTCACGCCTTTTGATTTCCACAGATATGTTAAGTGCCCTTGGTGCTCTTAAAGTCTTCAGTGGTGCAGGCGATGAGTCACAATAACGTGGCTAAAGTATGTTGACCAGACCACACACTAGAATGTGAAGGGACGACGACGTTTCGGTCCGTCCTGGACCATTCTCAAGTCGATTGTGACACAATCGACTTGAGAATGGTCCAGGACGGATCGAAACGTCGTCGTCCCTTCACATTTTAGTGTGTGGTCTGGTGTTCAGTGGTGCTCATATACTAGGCAGTAAACCACAGCTGTGCACTAAGATCTATGCATTGTACCGTGCTCCCAGCAAGGGTTACGTCATGATGACCAAGCTGGTTGCTGAGAGAGTCCTTGGCGAACTGAGACGTGTAGTAGCTGACCTGAGCGCCTTACCTGGTAACCACCTTAGTCAGCCCTGTTATGAATCAGGAGGCACGATCCAGTTAGCAGTTGCCTTGATCTTGACTATAGAGTTGCTGCCGGATGTGCGGTGACAGAGACGGCTGGAGGGAAAATGTCGCAAATTGATTAAGACAAAGTTAAGGAAGTTATGGGAAGACAGCGGCACGTTAGTACTGTTATATCAATCTTGGACGGGATGGTTGGACAAGGATCTGGGACAGGAGGGAGGGAAGGAGCAATGCCCAACCACTTGGGTCATCCGGGAACGGACGCCAACCTGCAAGGAGCGAAACGATCCCTTCTAAGTGGTTGGGTTCGTTAAGACGCTGTAATAAAGAGTATCTCGTGCACATTTGTTTGGTGCACTCATCTAACTCCAGTTGCATAACTTTATTTTAGGGAGTGGAGCTCTATCTCCTGGGAGTCGCCTTTTAATATCACTCACTCTACGTTACTATAACAACCTAGCTTTGTGTATTTAAAATTATTTGAATTGATGAACAAGACTAGAAGAACAAAATGATCAGTTCTTAAACAGAGAGATCAGTGAATTGAGTATAACACAGTGAACGGACACTTTTGTGGAAAATTATCTACCTGAGGTCATATAATCATTAGTGAAGTTGATGGGACGTTATTCCAGAATAAGAGACTATTGAGCCTCTATTGTAATGAAAATTATACCAGCTGTTTAACAACAGGATTTTAAGAATTTAAAAAAAAATCAAAATATGAAGAAGAAATCCTGTTTACTTCGGTGTTCTTCAGATCCATATACAAGAAAAAAAATTGTTTAGCCAGGTCAGAAAGGGCCAAAATGCAGATATTAGGTTTCATCCTCTGGAGGATGATTATAAAATCACCTTACTAGGTTGCTGACCAATCAGCAAGTATACTTTAATCCATAGCTCAGGACTAAAGGAAACTCAGTGTATACACATAGAAACAGGATACACCTCGGTGAATATATCCTGCATCCCTTTCAATGATCATGATTCTTTCCTCGCTAGCTCCGGACCTCCCTGGTTGACCTTCCTCTTGTTTGAAGCATAAATATGACAACTTCAGTTCTACGCATAAATATACGCCTCAAGATCCACCTGTCACTGAGATCACTTGACTAAAATCACAGCTTCCCTCTCCTTCCAATCTTCCGTATTGCCGTTTTCATTTTTTATATAGACTCGGCTCCCAGAGGAACGCCAACACATACTAGTTAGCAGATTGTGTTTTCTTGTAAATAACACGAATCATTTTGATTCATTATCTCGTGTATTGGCTAGAAGAATTTCGGCCACAATTGCAACAAGTGGTTACCGTCTGACCGCTTTGAGGCGGACCTCCGCGGAAAGCACACGGAAAACTTGAGCTAACGAGGACGCGTGTCTGAGATGTTGAGAGGTTGCCAGCTGGGAGCGAGTCTTGCAACTGTCTCCTCGTGTGCTAATAACTGACTTTTATTGTGTTACTCTGTTATGAAAGTTGATTTATGTTATATAAACACGAGCAACTGCTTATGTTTGATCTTGCGAATGCTAAAATATAAAGGAATATTATCAGTTCAGTGAATTTACCTTTTGTGAAACAATGACAAAGTTGTCAACTCACTCGTGCAGTGAATGCAACCCCGCTAGTTCAACGCTCTCACTTTCTTACCTTATTGGTTGTTGTTCTTAGATAGTTACTTAGATATTAGTTCTTAGATAAATTAAAGTTATCCTTGGCATGATATTGTTACACGTGGGAGCTGCACAGAAGACAGGTGTGGCCGTGGTAGAAGGCTCAAGAGCGGGAGGTAGAGGGAAGCGACGCGTGTTGTGCTGACCCAACTCTTAACTTCCCTGAACTTGAACTTGACGCACGGTTGAACTCACCTGTGCTGTTCCTAGGCACGTCACCATTTTCTGTGACACGTCTATAATAACTTGAGAAAGAAATCACAAACTAAATGCATTACGTGACACGTCGTAATGCACACGTAGGTGTGTTTGGCTTGTATTTTTCCCTGGCGCGAGACGGAACATTTTAATTCTTACCTGCAACTTGTACAGACTAGTAACTTGTTGTTTCGCGTTAGCCTTGTAAAGCCTTGTGAGGAGCTTGACTAATTGCTTTATATTCCTAGAAATCCTGAACTTTTTGTTTGCCTTATTCAGAAGTTTTATCACATGACCAAGGTTATTTTTTATTTTATTTTAGAAATGAAAAGTCTCCCGTATTTAGGGCTTGGCTGCTCTAAAGGTAAATAATTTAATGAAAACTAAAGCGGGTTTTATAATAGCACTATACTACTGTTTTCTGCTAAATAGCAATTCCTAACTGCACTAATTGAACGTTTGGTAATTAAGAAGTAGAGTTTGAGAAATGCTTTATATCGTTTTCTGAAAGGGTGAATTTATCTGCATTTTATTGTTCAGTTTATAACCGAGTTATATGTGGGGTGAGGATGGGTGAGGAACTATATATGGTGAGGAGGAGATAATAATAATAATAATAATAATAATAATAATAATAATAATAATAATAATAATAATAATTTATTTAGGAACAGTACATACATAGTTGCAGCGTTACAGTACAAACATTCTGTTAGATTTAAAGATGGAGGTAGTACATACAATACCTAAAGCCACTTAGTGCTTGCATGTAAATGACGAGGGAGTGAGGTCTACCTCTTACGGGCTATTCATGCCCGTGTCACCTCTTGGGTGGCTTAATCTTCATCAATCATCAATCGAGATCTACTTGTCTATGTTCCATCTACTAGCCTTCTTGTATATGCTGCGTTTTAATCAATGTATCTTCAGATTCGAAAGCTTTGTCGAATCTGGCCTTCAAGTTGTGTATGGAGGTGGCTTCTACAACTTTTTCCAGTGTATTCCACTTGTTGACCACCCGTACAGGGTTCGCGTAGTTCCTTATATTTCTTTAGACTCATTTGCGTTTCCAGCTTCCCCGTATGTCCTCTAGTCCTACCTTCTGTCATTTTAAAGAGTCTGTCGTTGTACAGCTAGTCTGTTCCCCTCAATATCTTGCATGCTGTGATCATATTCTGTTTCTCCTTTCCTTTTGGTTCCGAGGTCTAGTTCTCTTAACTTGTCCTTGTAACTTAACCATCTTAGTTCATGCCACTAATCTTGTTTCAAACCTCTGTACTTTTTAAATTTTTGGTTTTATGCTTTATAAAGGTGCTGTTAGTAGTGATAGTGAAGATAGTAGTACTATTTGTGGTGCTGAAATGGGCAGGGAAGTATCACTTGCTGGGGAAGAGGAGGAAGGCTAAATGTACCTGGCAGCAGGCAAGATCGGGAAAACTAAATGTGTATGCACGTAAAGGAAGGTAATGGTGGTGAGGGGAGATAATAGTGAATTGTGGTGGTGGCTAGAGGAAAATTATGGTAATGGTGAGGGGAGAGGAGAGGAGAGGTGTGGATGGTGTTAGGCATGGTATTATTAAGAGGGGTTTAGAATGCCGGCTAGAGAGAGACACAGCCCCGCTCCTGTGCCAGGTAAGTCCACTACGGGCTCACCATAGCCCGCGCTGCTCTGAACTTATGTTTCGAGCAGCTGAATCTAACACAACAACAGCCGGCTAGACAGCTAGCCTTGTATTGATATTACATGACCAGTTAAGCGCTGAATTCCACGTAAAAGTCAGTGTTGAGCTTTAAACAATCTGATACTTCATTCACCATAGTAATTCTCGAGGCCATATTTGCGTAGTAAACGAACTTGGCCCACATACAAAACTTTCTTCTCGGCTTTCTCCCTTGAATTTGACTCACGTGTATTGGGGAACTTTCTCTTCATTGCCAGACCATATTGCTAACACTTCCCCTTAGCAAATACAATTCTACACGATGTGGTAAAAAAAAAAACTTTAATATATATTTTATATAGTGAGTACTCTTTTTATTTTCTTCTCCGAGGCTATGGGTCCCTACACTTGCACCAGAGGTGGTACCTCTTCTTGGTAAAAAAAAAAAATATATAAATTCATTTAATTTGCGAGGAAGTTCCCTATTTTCACCAACATTATTTTCCAAGAATGAGCTGAACTCTGGGATCATCAAAGATATAGTTGTTTCTTGTTTCTTGTGACCCCATGGATTGTTGTCTCATGGGACCTCATGGATTGTTGTCTCATGGGACCTCATGGATTGTTGTCTCATGGGACCTCATGGATTGTTGTCTCATGGGACCTCATGGATTGTTGTCTCATGGGACCTCATGGATTGTTGTCTCATGGGACCTCATGGATTGATGTCTCATGGGACCTCATGGATTGTTGTCTCATGGGACCTCATGGATTGTTGTCTCCTTGGACCTCATGCATTATTGTATCTTGAACCCCATAGATTGTAGTCTCTTGGGACTCCAGTGGATTGTTGTCTCATGGGACCTCATGGATTGTTGTCTCATGGGACCTCATGGATTGTTGTCTCATGGGACCTCATGGATTGTTGTCTCATGGGACCTCATGGATTGATGTTTCATGGGACCTCATGGATTGATGTCTCCTTGGACCTCATGCATTATTGTATCTTGAACCCCATAGATTGTAGTCTCTTGGGACTCCAGTGGATTGTTGTCTCTTGGGATCCCCACAGATTGTTATCTCTTGGGACCCCAAGAATTGTTCTCTTGTACAATTCTCAGTAGATTGTCTGGCCCATGCATTGTTTCTTAGGAGCCCCAAATATTCTCTTGTGAGTGGACTGTTGTCTCTTGTGTTACTCTTATTTTATTGTTTTGTTATTTTATAACAGTTATTTTAAATGTTATTGTGAACATTTATTGTTCTCTTGGGACCCCCATGGATAAGTCTTTTAAATACATTGAAACTTTTTTTTTTGCTAATTTCATTGAAGGAAATTCATTGATTTACCATATTTTTGTAACTTGATTCTGTCCCTGATTTGCTAATTGCCTCGGTCTCACAATTGCATCCGAATTAGTTTAGATCTAATTGCTGAGAGTGCTCTAAACCGGCCGGGAATGGAACCCAGGATTCCCAACTGTGAGCCAAGAACTAAGCCATCTGTACTACGACTCACAGTGTTTAGCCTCATATCTGTCCGGTTGGAGGATTATTTACATTTTACGCAGCAACGGATACACGTTTTTATAAGCGTTTGTTAATCAAAATTGTTTGAATGTCTCGCATGAAAAGTTAATAATACTAAATCAATTTTAACACAATGTGATTACAACCAAAAGATCTTGGGTTCGATTCCCTCGTTGGACTGAAAAAAGTTTGGTAGACTTTTTTTTTCACCTGATGCCTCTGTGTACTTAGCATTAAATATGCAACTCTTGTGGATTGCAATCTGGGCAAGGAAAGCCGTTGACCTATGGTAAATCTTGATTAGCATAACTCCCCATCCTTCCTCTGACAATGGGAAATCAAACTGGATCCAATGATCTTTTAAGATGAGCCAAGATCATTCGCGGTGAACTAACTACATACACTTCATTTGTCGACCAGACACCCCATCCTGCAGGCGGCCGTGGGCCGGGTAGATATATATATGTAATCACTACGTGTAACTACGGCAAACTGGGATTCTTGAGCAAGATTTTTCAGATTTACATGTCTCATTCCTAGTGTAGAAAGATCACTACTCTCACATTTCGCATATTTCTCATTAGAAAGCTGTTTTTATCAGTTCATCTGACATCACATATAAACACGTTGTTTCTTTTTTTTTAAATAAATCTGTAAATTGTGTATAAATAATATATGATAATGATCGTAAAGTTATTTAAGTTAGTGGTTGGTCGCTGTACAAGTTACCCCAGACATTACCTTACAGATGAAATTATCGTGTTCTTTGGTTTTCGGTGTCTGCTGAAAACGTTTGAGGGTAAACACAGCCAAAGAAACTTATTCGTTGTACGACGTAAGTTTAGTTGAATATCATCTTGTATAATCCTGAACATTACTTCGCTTAACAGAAAACAATTTTGCTTGACCCTGAATATCAACACCATGTACGCTTACCCTAAATATTGGTCAGTGCTGCTCTCATTTTGTTAATTGTATTGATATGTGAATTAAATACTAATTTCCCTAATGCAGTATTTAATTTTATATTTACATAAAATCCCCTTTAACTTTGAACTAAATTATATATTCTTTACCACTTATGTAAATCAAACATTTACACAACAATCAAACGAAAAATGCACTTCACCATCCCATCAGGTGATGGATGGGATGGACAATCCCATCCCATTATTAGGTGAGTACACGTTGTGTGATAATGGATATGTTAGTTCTTGATTATATTTTTCTACTCGCTTCAAATTCATCGGAAAATTTGTTTCTGGTCACAAATTTAAGCTTCCGTTTGAAATATTCCAAATTAATATTCAGTATTAACCTTCTTTACTGCAAGCTTAACAAGGGCGTTGAATTGACCGTGTTGTATTTTATGGAAGATCTATTATTCTATGATGTGAAATTCGCATATTGTCTTTCATACATATTTTACCCAGGATCAGATGTTCATAAACTAGCACATTGTTGGGAGAGAATGGTATAAAGGGTCTGGGAATGTTGGTAGCAACATGAAAGATAGATTATCAGAGAAAGGGGGGCGGATATGGCCATGAAACGCAACTGTCAAAGGATACAGCCTTGGTATCATGATACGCTTGCACTCCAACGCTGTTTTTACCCGCATCACGAGCCGTACGGGCAAAGTATACGAAACCAAGTACAAGACGTCGAAAAATAATGCATTTACACTTTGATTAGGAGTATTCATGACACTTGTTCCTTTTAGTGTGGCGTGCATGGAACAGATGGCGTTAATCTAACTGGATAATTGCGCCTGTTACCCGCGAGGAAGAGTATGACACCAAATAGCGCGGAATTGCTCGACATTTGAGAAAAGTTAGGTGATTTTGATACGATATTAAAATTCAAAGATTGTGTGTGAAGGGCAAAAACTGTCGAGACGTGAGTTACTAACTGAGCCTCCATCACGGTAGAGAGAAAGACGAGCACAAACACCGTTCAGGAAGACCTCACACATGAGCAGGTGAGGACAATGTTGTTGTGGTGTTTACTGTTTACACGTGATGAGGGCCAGGAGGGTGTTGTTGATTGAGGGACAACAACAACCCGTGGATCTATGCGCCCTCACCAGGCAGGTGATTATGAACACCGCTAATTATGATGTTACATGACGTAATTAAACACGGTCTTTACCGTAGAGTTTTGAGTTATCGAAGGATTGTAGACACGGATACATTGCTTATGCAAAAACTGAGTACTTTCAAGGTTTCTGAATGTTGTCAATAAAACTGTGTATTTAAGGTGATATTGTTGGCATTTTAAGATATAAACATTAATATTTATTAGAAGCTAAATTGATTCTTTATAGATTCTGAATAGTATCCATAAATAATTAGAAAGCAATGATCACCACTAAGGTCCTTATTTTCGAGGAAGTGCCATATTTTATATGGACTCGGAAGCTAATTAGTTTTGAACCTTTAAATTATGGATTTTGTAATTGATTTTACTTTGTAATCTATGTCGCGTTAGCCACTTCTTGTAATACAATATATCCTTGTGCTATTAAAATAATAAATCTGGCAAATAGTCATTCTACACTAACCTGTATTTTATGTATTACAGAACTAGGTAAGTGTGCCATTCAAGACATGAAAGCCGTCTGCCTTCCTCTGCTCACAAATGTTGAAGAGTCATCTGACATACTACAAATATTCCAAATTCCTTGACACCTTAAAAGAGATGAATCACGAGACAGGTAATGGAAACATACCAGTTGTTACAGTATTGCATTCTCTGTTTCTCTTCCCTCCCCCCCCCCTCCCCCTCCCGGCTTGCCAATACAAAATTGAATTGTAAATTGTTGGTGAATAGAGGCAGTGTGCGTTTCTCTTTTTTATTTAAAATCAGGTCAGCTGCCCTCAGCCTTTCGGACAATGTTTTAACAAATAACCCTTGCTGTCTGTTAGTCATTCCTTTACCATGGGACGTAAACAAGATGAAGCAAACTCTTTCCCTTAAAAGACTAACATACTAGAAAATAGCGGGTAAATTGTAAAATGATCGCAATGTAATCTGCGTTGAATCTGAGTTTAGGCTGCTTTAAATCACACGGTTCAGGAAGAGAAATGATGCTGCAAATATGGTTTCAGACTCGTGCAGTCTACCGGCAGGTTTGGGAAAATTAATTTAGTTTTGTAGTTGTCATTTATTATGCATCCTGTATCCATCACGCGGGCGGTGGTGAAAAAGAAAAAGGTTTCTGAAGCACATAATTGGTTCGGCAACTGAACTCCAAAGTTCATTTAGCTAAGCAAGTGACAATGTTGTGAAACTAGTTAAAAGATTTTTAACACAAAACACACACACACAGTGTGTGTGTATGCAGTATGGAGTATACAACTCCTCCCTGGAGTCCATACCTAGTTAAACACAAGTCATAGTTAGGGAAGATTCAGAGGTATGCCACTAGACTAGTCCCAGAACTGAGGGGTATGAGCTACTAGGAAAGGCTACGGGAGCTAAACCTCGCGTCCCTGGAAGACAGAAGAGTAAGGGAAGACCTGATAACCACCTACAAAATTCTCAGGGGAATTGACAGGGTGGACAAAGACAAACTATTTAGCATGGTTGGAACACGAACAAGGGGACACAGGTCGAAACTTAGTACCCAAATGAGTCACAGAGACATTAGACATATTTTTGTCTGTGTCAGAGTAGTTAACAAATGGAATGCATTAGGCAGTGATGTGGTGGAGGCTGACTCCATAGTTTCAAATGTAGATTTGATAGAGCCCAGTAGGCTCCAGAATCTGTACACCTGTTGATTAGCAGTTGAGAGGCGGGACCAAAGAGCCAGAGCTTAATCCCGGCAAGCACAACTAGATGAGCGCACACACACACACACACACACGCACACGCACACACATATATATATAATCTCGGTACTCTTTTTTTTTTTTCATATCACACTTGGTTCACGAAGTGGCCCACACAGCCCCTGTACCAGGCAAATTACAGCCGCAGTTAATCAGTTAAACCGTAACCAATCCTACTCCACACCCACCCAACTGGGCGGCAGCCTTACAGTCATGTGCAGGCTCCACCTACAGCAAGCTAACTTTGGATATTTCGCTAAGATTCCTCGCAGTACATCATGTTGAATGAAGTACTTGCACATTTCTTGAACATCATTGTTGGAGTTAATTTCCCTGAGGTCCGAGGTCTTTTTGGCATTCGATTATATAGTGACGCAAAGCATGTGAATAGTTCTGCTGAGAGAGTATTGCTTTAGTAAAGTCCCGGTCAGTAGGTGGTGCAAACTCCCAAAAGTACATGTAGCTGAGCCTACGCTTAGCAGTATGAACCCAAACAACCCACCTTACCTATCGAAGCCGATGCTTGGAAAATTTCAATATTTCGGTGCTTTTAATTTGAACTAATACGCCGCAATAGGGGATTGGTCGATGATCGTCTACCATGCCGAGGTTTAGGTCCTCACCGATCTATGTTAAAGCGATTGTTTGTACTCTGATACTAATTTCAAGACACACGTATTTTGTTTGGTATCGTTTTTGGCTCCGGGTCCAGTTTTGGCAAGAGTCCTAGATTTCTCCCCCCTCGCCATTCTTCACCTTCACTCCCAAGTGCCAAGTACACACTACTTCAGTATAGCTTCGCCCCGTGACCGTGACTGACTCCTACAGTAGAGCACTCGTAACCTCCAATACTACATCGCATCCACTTATAAATCCACTAAGGGCAAGAGCTCATGTGCTAACAATCATAGCGACTCGATATGGCGTTCAGTTCCTGTACCGATTATGTGCCTCTGTAACCCTTTCTCCCATCGCTCACGGTATGGGTATAGGGTGCATAATAGAGAGATTAAATAGAATTGACTCGCAAAGTTGACGTGATGTCTCGTTTTCTGTTCGTGGGTTCCCGGATAGGTTTCGTTCAGGCAATTTAGTACATCAGTTTAGTGACGTTGTGAATGAGAGGATGGGCTGAGTAGACCTTAAACCCAACACCGGTGTTGGCTTACTCTTATCTACTAAAATGAATTATTATTATTATTATTGCCGCCATTTTGGGGACACAATTCGGGTATCGATGTGAATAAGAAATATTGCTGATAATTTTGATCTTGTTATCATTTATATCGTTCAGTGATATATGTTTAAATGGAGATAACGGTGATGTTGTTGTTATTATTGGTATTATCTTGGAAGTTTTATAATGCTTCGTGCTGGAGGCCATATGAGGAGACATTTTGAAATTGTAATTGAATCTGCTTCATATTTCCAAAGATGGAAAAAAAGTCTTTGGCAAGAGAAAATGGAACAGTACAAAACAAAACTTGTATTTTTTATATTTTGTAATACAGAAAATACTTGAACTGTAGAATAAAGAAGTGTGTTCCGCAAGACTAGTGTGTGTAGCGGTGGGCACGAAGGGTGTGCGAGTGAGTTTGTGTGCGTGCCTGAGTGTAGTTGTGTACGCGAAGGATGTGTGTGTATATAGCTGTGTACACGAAGGGTGTATGTGTGTGTGTGTACTCACCTAGTTGTGTTTGCGGGGGTTGAGCTCTGGCTCTTTGGTCCCGCCTCTCAACCGTCAATCAACAGGTGTACAGATGTGTGTGTGTATGTATATAGCTGTGTACACGAAGGGTGTGTGTGTGTGTAGCGGCGGACTGGAAGTGCGTGCGTGTGTGTACTGTGAGTCAGTAAACACGCCCGAGTGATGGTCTCAAGAAAATTTAATATAACAAATGAACGCATTTATGAAAAAGTATATCCTTTGACTCCTTTGGCCATACAGACGTCTTCACTTCATTAAAGATACAATGCGAATTGGAAAGAAAAACGTTCAGAACACAGAGAATCAAATTTTAGTGTTCGTCTGGAATTCACTCGCGCTTTGCTCTCCTGCAATCTGCAATACCAGTTTAAAAAATACATGTTGGCAACGTCCAGTTTGATAATTAAAACGAGCTGCAGTATCGGGAAATTCCTTAAACTTGAGTGCAACATGACCTTTATCACCATCATGGAGGCTTGTTGTATGTATGTATCCTGGGAGGTGGGGGGGGGGGAGCCTCTGGATGTATTATTATTATGTATCACTTGAGCAGGTAGGTGGGGGTGAGGGGGTGTGCTTGTATCCGTTCCAGTGTGTGTGTAGGGTCTCGCGGGTGGATATGTGTCTAGGGTACAGGGTGATGATAATGTATTACGTATCACGCGGTGAGGCAGCTGCTAGATGAATTATGTATCACAAGAGAATGAAGAATGATCGGGTAGATGTATTGTGTATCACGGTTAGAGGAGGTGACATGCGAAATGTATAATATTTCGCAGGACGAGAGTGAAGGGAACTGAACGCTGCTCTGTGATTTATCAATGATCCCGAGTGGGCGAGGTGAACTCCTGTGAGATAGTTCATCGTGTGTGTCACTGGATGTGTTTATAGAGGAGTAACACGTATCTGGGGCCAGATTCACGAAGCAGTTACGCAAGCACTTGGGAACCTGTACATCTTTTCTCAATCTTTGGCGGCTTTGTTTACAATTATTAAACAGTTAATTGAGCTCCGAAGCACCAGGAGGCTGTTTATAACAATAACAACAGTTGATTAGCAAGTTTTCATGCTTGTAAACTGTTTAATAAATGTAACTAAAGCCGTGAAAGATTGAGGAAAGATGTACAGGTTCGTAAATACTTGCGTAACTGCTTTGTGAATCCGGGTCCAGGGGTTTAAGGAAATACATGCTAGTCGTATGTTTCTCTCGTGTAGGAATGAAGATGATACAGGCTTTGATGGGTGTGATGATGTCTCACTCCACTGCGATTTTGTCGAAAACATTTAATAAATCAAATCTGATTTTTATGTTTTCGGGTGGTCGTGCATCCCTGAGAAGTAATGGGCTAAGTCAACACTGATTACATTCTTGTCATGAGATATATCCAAAGCTGTTACAAAATCCTAGATAGGGCCTCCTGACACAATATCTATCATGTACAATCTCCAGCACATAAATGTAGATTGTGTTTATTTACAATCTAAGAGAATGCATAACCTACTTATAGTTTTCTACAACTTCCTCCCTCGCGAATAGTACAAACAAAAATATGAAACATGTGACAGATTTTTTTTCCTCGGCACGAACAAAACATTTTCGAAGCATTTGGCAAATAAAACGCGCAAAGTTATAAAACTTGGTTTAGTAAGACTAACTCGTTCACATCCAACACAGTCTCTACAACAGTTGAAACATCTCGTAGATGTCTTAATAGCACAAAAATAGTATCAGATCAATTGGAAGCACATCCGGACTGTTACAGATGGCTTCACCGATGACCTGTAAGAGTGTTACCTTCTTGTAACGTGTTACCGTTACGTGTTAACGTGTTAACTTTTGTCCGAAACGCTATACGTGTTAGTGGCTTTACAAGAATGTAAATTCAACTTAATTTCTATCTTCTCTGTTAACCCCCAATGTACCTTCTGGTATATAAATCAATAAAATAAAAATAAAAAACATTATGTAACCAAAATATTCAGGTTTTCTCTGAGAGCCTTTTTATCTTCACTGAGGTTTGGCCCTTGCAACACTGCCAGTGGTGGTACCCATAATTATATATAATTCATATGTTATATATAACACATAATGTCACAAAACACATGACTTAAAAAGTTGAGAGAGAGAACCACAATGAAATTAGTAGTAGTTAACGCATTCGTCCCATATCAAGGAACGTCAACTACTCTACCAATTTTCAAGAAAAATGAGCTATCACCGAAAATCTCCATATAAGGATTCTGTCGGTAATTAATATCTGGTTGACAAAAACATGTTTAGTTCCATGTCTTAGTTACAAAAACGCACTTTCTAAACCATTTCAAGAAACCAGTTTTAAAGCCAAATATTTTGCAAACATGCAGATGACGAGGAGACAGAACACAATAGAGGGAACAGCGTTAAAAAATGTTAACGATGGTACTATATACTCATTATATCACAGCTCCTCCGCGATACGGAGATGACATTTATATTTTAAATTGTTTTGAGTACGAGTGAAGGTATGATGAGGGGGAGAGTGAGGGTGAAGGTATGATGAGGAGGGGGAGAGTGAGGGTGAAGGTATGATGAGGAGGGAGAGAGTGGGGAAGAATGAGGAGAAGGTTTGTATTAACAAGTCTTTTTCAGTTTGTGCTTCCTGGAAACTTTATTTGCAGGACCCCATTGTGCCCAGAAACTTAGTCATTAGAAGTATTTAATTATATAATTTTTTTTACACTTTGTGTGATCAATTAACTTCTGAATGGCTCATTTATAAAATATTTTAGTATATTCCAAGTATGTTTAGTCTCGATACAAATAATATAACGCGTAAATATTTGACTTTAGCTTCATATTTTTATGGCCTCTGAGATGTGGTTGTGTGTTCCAAGCTCTTTTAGGTGGCACTTTAGCGTAGGTTACTGGGAGTTGAGCGCGGCCTCGGTGTTGGCACCTTCGCTCAACTGGGCATTTGGGTACAGCCAGGGCTTTGTCGCTATGGCAACAACGTCAGGAGGTAAATACAACGCCACTTTATGCTTCGCGTTGTTCTCCGTCTGGCGGTGGTAAAACAATACTTTTGGGTTTACGTGCTCCAGTTAAATTGCAGATAATAGAAATGACCTTTTGTAATATATATCTTCCCGCTACTTCACGCAAAAGAGGTATTGTAGGGCTGTGTGTTGCTGTCTTGTGTGTGTGTGTCTCTCTCTCTCTCTCTCTCTCTCTCTCTCTCTCTCTCTCTCTCTCTCAATATTTATATTTTATAAATTAGATGTTAATAAATAAGGTTCATAAGGTGTTAGTTTGTACTTGTGGTGAACGTACATGACCAGGGAGTCAGACCTTCGGACTTTCTTTCCTGGCATTATGTGTTCTGATAAGATCTTTAACACTTCCATTAATTGTAATAATTGTCCCGACATAATCTCATACATACAATACACATCACAAGACTAGGGACAGTTGAGTGACCTTTCCCAAGTGTTGGTGTTCATGTGGTAGGGTACGACGCTATCGTCTAGGGTCATGTGGTAGGGTACGACGCTATCGTCTAGGGTCATGTGGTAGGGTACGACGCTATCGTCTAGGGTCATGTGGTAGGGTATGACGCTATCGTCTAGGGTCATGTGGTAGGGTACGACGCTATCGTCTAGGGTCATGTGGTAGGGTACGACGCTATCGTCTAGGGTCATGTGGTAGGGTACGACGCTATCGTCTAGGGTCATGTGGTAGGGTACGACGCTATCGTCTAGGGTCATGTGGTAGGGTACGACGCTATCGTCTAGGGTCATGTGGTAGGGTACGACGCTATCGTCTAGGGTCATGTGGTAGGGTACGACGCTATCGTCTAGGGTCATGTGGTAGGGTACGACGCTATCGTCTAGGGTCATGTGGTAGAATATGACGCTATCGTCTATAGTCATACGCCGCTGGAATTTATTTCATTATTTTCGACAATTTTTAAATGCGGAGTGTCCGCTCGAGTACTCTGGTATTGAGTGTAGCACATGTGAGCTACAGGTCCAACATGGTATCAAATATTACGACAATGGCTGTATTCATTACGGAAGGTTAATTGTAGCGCCATTCGATATTGATGGGGGGGGGTATTGCATTTTGTATTTTGTTATGTTGTTTATTAAGGTTGTTCTTTGTGACCTAAATGTTACATAGTTTTATAATATTGAATGAAATGTATAAATAAATTGTAGTAATTGCAATACAGTCAGTTGAGAAGGATTAGAAAATTAATGGGACGTGCTTTAATTGTTCAATAGAACAACGTGGAACTGAAATGTCTGTTTTGAGTATATTGGTGACTTGCTAAGATGAGAATTGATTGATGATTGACTGCATGTGACCTGACTGATGACTTTGAAAACTGATTTACAGATAATGAAAACTGTCAGCTGACAGACAACGCTGACAGCTGCCTACATTGTGCACTAACTATATCCCTTTTTGGGTAGAAAGTGGTAACAACGAATGTTAAATAACGTAACTGTTGTAATAAACCTACAAAGAAAACGTCGCATTTCGCTCCTATGCGTTACGTAAGGCCAAAATTTGTCGTACTAGAAAATGGAAGCGGTTGGCGAAAGTGACGTACTGTCCCGTTTTCTGTTTTGGGTCCTCTTGTAGGTTAGGCGAGGACACTTTAAATTGACCGTTTTCTTGACGTTGTGAAACCTTAGGAGGATTGGCTGGCCAGATGTAGCGACAGTGTACGTGTGTTGTGCTTATCCCGGGAGCCTTCTGAAGTACTCCTACAGTACTTCTAAGTATTATTATCTTCACTGTTATTTCAGCATGAATAGAAGTCGTTTTCCAGATCTGGTGGTGCTTAATTTGGTTAGCAGCTTACCACCCACAACAGTTAGGGAGTATTAGTTTACCAATTGGTGCACAAATTACACCTGTATTTGTGCAGAGCAACTGCACAAATATAGGTGTACCTAAATGCCTTCATAAAAAAGTTCTGAGAGACCCATACAGTTGTTTAAGGGTTTAATAATATGTATAAGAGAAAGGGGAGGAGGAATAAAGGGAGGGGGGAGACCAAAGGGGGATAGAGACGAGGGGGTCTTCAAAAGGGGGGGGGGGGGTATGAGTGGAAGTGAGGAAGAAGGGAAGAGACCCGGGTGCAGCAGGATATCCCTCTCTCTCTCTCTCTCATATATGTATATATATATATATATATATATATATATATATATATATATATATATATATATATATATAATGTCAAATGTCTGTTCTAGGTTGAAGGGAAGATGGAGAGGGTAGGGAGACGGGATGGGTGGGGGGGAGAGGGGAGAAAATGAGAGAGGTAAGAGGGAAAGGGGGAAGGAAAGGGAAGGGGGAGAAAGGGACAGGAGAGGAGAGGGGCGGATAGAGGGGTGGAATGGGTGGGTGGGTAGAGATAGACTATTCCAGGCACAGCCGGGTACCCCCTTCTACTTTATTTATATATTTATTTATTTATGTATTTATTTATACAAGAAGATACATTGGGCTTATTAGAGTACATAGCATTAATTTTACATTCTTGCAAAGCCACTAATACGCATAGCGTTTCGGGCAGGTCCTTAATCTAACAGATAATTTTAAGTAGGTAATTTATAGCAAAATGTGAAGGATATTAACAGGTAAATTGTAAGATAATTTGAAGAAAAATAATAGGTATATGGTAGTAAATTTTTAGGATTCTCAACAGGTACATTGTAGCATAATTTAAGGATTATTAATAAGTATATTGTAGTAAATTTTGAGGATTATCAACAGGTACATTGTAGCATAATCTGAGGATTATTAATAGGTACATTGTCGTAAAATTTGCGTTCATCAAAACATCCATAATACAAATTGATAACAGAGATTACACTGGTAAAGTTGCTTGGCTTAGGCCCGTATATTGTGGGAGTGGGTAGCACAAGATACAGTGCGAGCTTAAAGCACTAGGTAGGAAACTATGAGGATGAAATTAGATACGTTTTTGTTTTACTTTTGAACAGTGCATAGGTTGGACAGTTTTTTAATTGGTTAGGGAGTGAGTTCCATAGACTAGGTCCCTTTATTTGCATAGTGTTTGCACATAATTAGCTTGACTCTGGGGATATCAAAGATATATTTATTTCTGGTGTGGTGATTATGGGTTCTATTATTTATTTATTTTATTTATGTACAAGAAGGTACATTGGGTTTGTGAGAATACATAGCATAGTATTTACAATGTTGTAAAGCCACTAGTACGCGCAGCGTTTCGGGCAGGTCCTTAATCCAACAGATAATTTTAAGTAGGTAAATTCTAGCAGAATTAATAAAATGATTACATCCGGCAATGAAGAGTTTCAGATCAGGATTTGCACTTAGGTACAAGGTTTTGTACATGTAAATAGCACAAGAGAATGTGTGTGGAGTAAGTTTAGGTTTAGCATGTTTCGGGATTTAAACAGAGGGGGTTGTGTGTTATTTAAAAGCAGAGATTGTTGTTTGTTACTTAATTATATCCATTACGAAATGCTGGAGGTAATTTGCACTGTGCAACTAATTATTTTACGTGGTTAGAAGTTGCCTATTCTCGTGAATTTGTGCAGTATTAGCTGTGTATTATAAATGTTAAAATCACTGGCGTTCTTGTTACTGCATGAATTCGTACACAAATTAAATCAGTCCTGACACTAATGACTAACAAATTGTCCAAAGTGCCACCAGCTCATTTGATCAGTTCTATAATAATGAAAAACTTGGAGAACTTTGACAAGCCGCCAGCTTCCTATCTCCGTCGAGACCACTATTTTTATAGATAGTGGTCTATCTTCAGGTAAATGTTATACATTTTATTAGCACTAGTAATGAATAGCTTAGTTTGCCATGAGACATGAAAGAAAGTGGTCGCTTACGAGACCATTTTCTATGGTTGTATTTACTTCAAAATCGCGCCTGCGGACTTGAATGATATTGATCAGGCATCTCTGTCTCCACATCTACTGAAACATTATTTGCTTAAAGCTTTTTCATTATGTGAGTGTATATAGAGACTGTTATCAGAGCGTGTGCTTATGCTGTACGAGACCGACATTAGCTGTCAAATGGACTCAGCGAAATTATCAACTCCCAGGACATGAGATTTACAAAATACGCGTTGGCAACGTTGTTTCAAAAAGTTTCGTTGGTGAATTAATAAACTACAGTCATGAATGTCGGTCCTGACTTTAAACATTACACTATGATATATAACGCGACAGCAGGACACGTTGAGCTGTAACCACAAGGGAAAGTAGCAGAATTCCTCTTCATATGCGGCATATTTTCCCACATGTTGGGTTATCCGAGCAGCGGGCAGTTGAACGCTAAAAGGGCGCCACATAGCTACAGTCTGGTGAAGAAAAGGCAATAATCTGAGCATGGAGCTGCCGCGTGCAGTTCAGCTGAGTTGGGACAAGTGTGCGTGTGTGTGTGCGAGTGAGTGCGAGGGCCGCCTGTGTGGTGTGGCACTCCTGACGCCACGAGTGTCGGCACCTGGAGTAGTGAGTGCCGTCACCAGTACACCTGTCCCCACACACCAGGGGGAGAGACAGTGCCATACACTTACAGGACAGGGATCTGCAAGGAAGTAATGCCTTGTGATTCTTATTTTCACTGCCTGATGGAGAGAGAGGTGGTCGGTGCCCGTGGAGCGGCGTGAGCATCTTCCCCTCCACCTGCAGTAGTGTTAAGCGATCAAGGTCACATATGTAGCCCGGTATGAACACATGGCGGATAATTACCACATGTAGAGATGACCCCAATTTGGGGTTTCACGCCCATAGAAAAGATGAACGATAGTGGGAGTGCACAGCAAGCCACAACAGATAAGGTAGGCGAGGCAGCAAATAATGCCACTACCGCAGTTGATAATAAGTGATGCAGAGCCGCCGTGTCGTGTGGTAATGAGGACACCTCGTTAGCATTGCCAGTTAGGGGACCTTTGCTCCCGATTTCTGGTGTTTGTCTATACTGTAGTTGCTTAAGTAGATATGTAAATGATTCGATACAAGTGATCCACGATGTCGCTTCTGTGGTAGCTGCACTTGTATATGGTTTATACGGGACTCATTATATGCATGAAGTTACACACACACACACACACACACACACACACACACACACACACACACACACACACACACACACACACACACACACACGGCCTTGCGGCCGAATGGACAGTGCTCTGGGGTCATAGTCCTAAGGGCCCGGGTTCGATTCCCGATGTGCAGAGTTTTTCCTCACCTGAGGCCTCAGTTAACCTAGTAGTAAATAGATACCCAGGAGTTAGATGATACTGGCTGCTTCCTAGGGACATGTGTGCGTGTGTATATACTAAAGAGAAATATATGTAGAATATAATCAAAACAAAAGTAGATTGGATTCAGCAGGCATAAAAAGTAAATACACACACACTCTAGAGAGAATGAGTTACTATTAATACACAACAAACACATTTGTTGTGTATTAATATACAAACAAAACATTCATATACAAACTCTAATATATGGAATGTGTTAGTCTCGTAGAGCGGCCGCTTAGAATTCATCTTCAGTACACATTCGTCCTTATAGCGGGGTACCTGAGCCACATCACACTGGTTTTACACATCCACATCACACTGGGTTAACACAGCCACATCACACTGGGTTAACACAGCCACACCACACTGGGTTAACACAGCCACACAACACTAGGTTAACACAGCCACACCACACTGGGTTAACACAGCCACACAACACTAGGTTAACACAGCCACACCACACTGGGTTAACACAGCCACACAACACTAGGTTAACACAGCCACACAACACTAGGTTAACACAGCCACATCACACTGGGTTAACACAGCCACATCACACTGGGTTAACACAGCCACACCACACTGGGTTAACACAGCCACACCACACTGGGTTAACACAGCCACACCACACTGGGTTAACACAGCCACACCACACTGGGTTAACACAGCCACACCACACTGGGTTAACACAGCTACACCACACTGGGTTAACAACCACATCACACTGGGATAACACAACCACATCACACTGGGATAACACAGCTACACCACACTGGGTTAACAACCACATCACACTAGGATAACACAGCTACACCACACTGGGTTAACACAGCCACACCACACTGGGTTAACACAGCCACACCACACTGGGTTAACACAGCCACACCACACTGGGTTTACATAAGAGCTAGATTATACGGTGTCACTCAGCCAGAGCCCAGAAGCACTCAGCCACAACTCAGCCATTGCGTCGGTGTACAGTAAAGAGGATTTTGACAACATTGACACATTGAAGGCTAATCTGCCACCTGGTGTCATGAGGGCTTGTGACAGACACTGACGTGGTGCAGTGCAGCTGGTGGATAAGTGCTCTTGTAGTCACGGTGCCTCAATGTACCGCTGAACGTCGCATTTGTAATTTTTTCTTTCGTCGGAGAGTAGGTGTGGAAATACCCCGACTTGTGTACTGTTTCTACAAGCGTCTATAGTTGAAATCGATCACCATGTAACGCCAGCCGCACCCGCTCGGACGCAATGTTTACGATCCGTGCCTTGAGGTCTGTGTGTGCGTAGCTACCACGCCCACACTGTGTCTGGCCTCTTCCCTACGCCCACGCCTCTCTCCCCACGCCCACGATGGTGCGTGTCCTGGTGGTGCTGAGAGGCGGCTACCCGTGGGGGTTCCGCATGCAGGGAGGTGGAGACAAGCCCCTGATAGTGAGCAAGGTAAGTGTGGCTCTCTTCTCAGAGAGGGGGAACTTTATGGTCTTGTCAGGAGTGTCTAGTACAGGAGTGTCCTGGGTGGTGGTGGTGGCTGGGTCATGCCCTGGGTAGTGGTGGTGGTGGTGGTGGCAGTTGGGTCATGCCCTGGGTAGTGGTGGTGGTGGTGGTGGCAGTTGGGTCATGCCCTGGGTAGTGGTGGTGGTGGTGGTGGCAGTTGGGTCATACCCTGCACATAGGGCGTTAATGTCTGTTTTGACAGATTGCCATACAAAGTTTTATGCCTTTCCCAAATATTGTTTCGTAATTTGTATATTTAATGAGTATATATATATATATAATGAGTATATATATATATATATATATATATATATATATATATATATATATATATATATATATATATATATATATATATATATATATGTTGGTGTATACTGGCAGCAGGTTTTCTTTCAAACATGTTTCATTGAATATGACCGCATATTCTGTATTTATTATTTTCTGGTTTAGGGCTTCTATCCCTCTAACTATTTTCTTAGCATCAGGGCTTAATTGAAATAGGAGTTCTCCAAAACTCATTTTCGTACTTTTAAGGTGAAGAAAAGAAGTGATTTACTATAGAGTGTATTACACTTATTTGTATAATTTGCACGACGTTTCGAACCTCCATGGTTCATTCTCAAGTGAACAGATCTTACAATATTAGTTGATTTTATACCCGCATTAGGTCAGGTGATAATACAATGAAGGTGAAAACATGGGGGGATACATAAGGGATAAACATAGGGGCTGCAGAAGGCTTATTGGCCCATACGAGGCATCTCCTATCTAAACACAAAGATTAATCCAGTGTAATTGGCCTGTTATGTTGGACATTGTCTTCTGTGTTGGCATCGATATGTTCTTGTCTTGTCCTTACTCTCATGGTGGGTAGAGTAAATAGTTCCGTGATTTGGGTGTTCATGGTAGGTCGCTCTATTCTTATGTGAATTGCCTCAAGAATTTGTAATCTTCTTGAATCTTGGGTTTTGTCTATTATGCAAGTATTCTTGTTCAACATTTCTCTTGTTAGAGTAATGTCATGGGCTTGTCTCATGTGATTCCTAGTATTGCGGACTGCTGCTGCGACGTTTCGTAGGTTAGGTAGCCGAAAAAGTTAGGTTAGGTTAGGTAGGTTAGGTTGTCGAAAAACAATTAATTCACGAAAACTTGGCTTATTAGGCAAATCGGGCCTTGCATAGTAGGCAAAGAAGTGCGTTCTGGCTACTAGGTACGACATATATATATGATATATATATATATATATAATATATATATATATATATACAGTAATGTTTGTGTGTGTGTGCGTGCAGACAGTATCGTGGCTGATAATTAGACACCAATATCGTCGTCACTTCCTTTACTTTCAGATGTGTGAGTTGGTTCCTTATAAATATTTATTAGCGTAGTGTTTTTTCCTGCAATTTGCATTATATTCTTTTTACTGTGGGATTTCTACTCCTGTTTCTTATGGGGGTTCTTTCCTCCTTAGTACTGTCACCTGTGCGATGATTGAACGTTTGTTTGTAGTACCGGTCGCTCGTACGAGCAGAAACATCACGACACGAATGTCAACACGCATCTACTGAGGTCGCTTCCCTGAAACCAGAAATAATAATCAATGCCCGGCTGCGGTCTTCCCCCCCCCTCCGAGAGGCGAATAGGTGCACGCCAACTCACGGACGCTTTCACACACACACGGACGCATGCCAGCACGCAATTATACGCGGAAACTCACATGCTCACGGTGACTGACACGCAAGGTCACCTGCACATACACATGCTAGCACTCAAGTGTAGCTAGATTTAGACATATACGCATGGCTTAACGCAGGTGAGCGTTTAGATGCATAACACGTATAGTCCACAATTCTTCACTAGTCGGTGGAGGAATTACTAGACAGCTGGAAAAGGGCTTTGTGTAGGAGTTTAGTGACAGGATGAGAGCTGTGTTTGTGTTGTCCCGTCTTCTCGGTAAGATGTCTAATGACGTTTTTGAAGCTTCCGACAATATAAGCATCCACTGCCATGTGTACTCACCTATTTGTGCTTGTGGGGGTTGACCTCTGGCTCTTTGGTCCCGCCTCTCAACCGTCAATCAACAGGTGTACAGGTTCCTGAGCCTACTGGGCTCTATCATATCTACACTTGAAACTGTGTATGGAGTCAGCCTCCACCACATCACTTCCTAATGCATTCCATTTGTCAACCATTCCATGTGAGTGTGTGTAGGCGTGTGTGCATACGTGCGTGCACGATGGTGTATGTGTATGCTATTTAGATTTTTAAGGCGTTCTAGGGCTCACCATAACCCGTGCTACATGGACACGTCGTTCTGAGTAGCTAAATCTGAAAAAAAAACATGTAACCATTCGAGATGACCGGCCGAGTCCGTTGGTGTGGCGTTACGGTACGCCAGACGCGCCGCCTTACTACGCTTGTCACTGGTGATTTTGGTTGATACGAGAGGTATTATTTATGTTCATCTGATACACCTTCGCCAGACTCGCAGAGGCGCTTGTTTAAGGTACCAAGTTTAGAGTGCATGAAGACTGGGTCGTTTGTTATATGTGGACACCTGTGAGGCTTGCCTCATTAAGCTAGGTGAGAGAGAGAGAGAGGAGGAAGGTACGTGGGAGCTAGGATGAAGTGGAGAGAGGAGGAGGAGGAAGCAGTGACGTAGAAGAGGGAAACAGTGAGACGAGGGAGAATGATTGGCTAGAAAAAGAAGGAAGGAAGGAGATAGAAGGATGGTTGTGAAGACGGTATAGGATGCAGGGGTCTCACCGACAAGGGCATCTCGGCACCCAGCTGCAAGCATCACAATGAGCGAGGCATGACAAGGGAGGATAATGCTGGTGGGGGTGGGTGGTGATAGTGGTGGTGGCGTCGAGAAGATGGTGGTGGGGGTGAGCGCAACAGGGGGTGGTTGCTGCTTGGTGAGTGTGGTGGCAGGAAAGTTGTTTTGGCGATTGTGGTAGCGGAATGGTAGCTTGGTGATTGTGGTAGCGGAATGGTAGCTTGGTGATTGTGGTAGCAGTAAGGAAGCTTTACTTAGTCGTAACTTTGTATTCTATGCTATTGGAATTCCTGGTCTGTAGTTTAGGTCCCTCGTGTCTATTTCTTATTGTTTAAACATTGGTTCATCATTGGCAGTCTTCCATTTGTCTGGTATGTCTCCTGTCTGCGGTGGTCTGCTCTCGTGTCTGCAGTGGTCTGCTGTATATCTGAGCACGTGGCATACTTATGTCTTCAGATCTTTTATTCAGTGTGATTGGTCGGATGTTGCCTGTTGCCGATGCCTGTGCCCGAATCTTAACAACTTCAGTAATTATTTATATTCAATTTCCTTGCTCTCCATAGTTGCACAGTCATTGAATCCAACAGTGATTCAATGTCTTTGAATCTTTCAGTCAAAACAGTCAAACAGTCTTTCAATCAAACAGTCTTTCTGTTATAGTTCAAGTTCAAGTATGTTTATTGAGATAAGAAAGAAATACATCTCAAAGGGATAGAGTAGCTTAGGCTATTTCTACCCCCCCCTATAGTCTTTTCTATGTTGTGAAATTCTTTTGAAATCTTCTGTTGAGTTATGTACGTAGTTATAATTTTTAATGAACTGGTCCCATCCTTTTTCAGGCTAATTAGCTGTTCTTTTACAATATCTCAGCCTTTTTCTGTTCGTATTTTTACCATTCTCTTTAGACTTTAGCTTTATTACATTGTAGGTCAGACCACATGTTCTTTCTCTACATATCACTTTATCCTTTTTGGGCGGGAATAAGTCTGTCGGCAGCTTTTTTACACCATTGGGAATTGTTGTTTATCGCGACATGAGAAGGAATGTCACTAACTTCAACGTCCAGTTGAATCCTTAACGTTAATTGTCCAATTTCTTCATAGCCCCGTTGTTTGTATGCGAGCCTCCTTCTGTCCTCTCCTGTCACCTGTCCCTCACGTCCTCTCCTGTCACCTGTCCTTCACGTCCTCTCCTGTCACCTGTCCTTCACGTCCTCTCCTGTCACCTGTCCTTCACGTCCTCTCCTGTCACCTGTCCTTCACGTCCTCTCCCACTGGGTACATTAACCTAGCTAATTAAGTTTTGCTCGGTTACAGCCCCGCTCCTGTGCCAGGTAAGTCCACAACGGGCTCACCATAGCCCGTGCTACTTGGAACTTTTTGATCCAAGTAGCGAATCTTAAACAACAACAACAACAACAGGTTTTGCTTCTATGGGGCTTGAGAGTTGGTATCCCGTCACTTGTTTTGTTCTGAGTGAATATCGGGCCCAACCTGGTTTGCTTCTTTTCAATCTTGTGGGTCCTTTAACGAGAGTCAGTCGTCATTGTAAGCAAAAGTACCTTATAAGGACATTAAAGATATCTAAGCTACGTAGTCTCCCCGTCTTCTTTTGATAATTACTTACAGATGTGTAATTGAAGTGTTTATTTTCGCCAATATATTTGACTGTGGATAGTGACTGTTAAGCAATATGTTGTATATTACTGCCAGGACTAATTTACCTTTTATCAATTGCTATTGTCTTGTAAGTGTTATTTGTCAAATAAGAGCAGTTAAAAGCTTCAGTTACATGAGTCCTTCACAGCTTCTTGACCAATAAGGTAACTAACTCCTCTGCTATAATCTTCATTTGTCCTTGTGTGAAAGCTGCCTGTGAGAACTTCATTTATTCGAAAGTCAGTAGGAGCCACGAGGAAAATTTTCTCATTGATACATCAATGTGATTTATGTAAACATTTCATTGTGCACTGCATATATTATTGTTTCCGATGAGGCCATGTCAAATATTGGCTTCATTTTGGCTGTAGGAGATCCAGCGGGAGCGTCCTTCCCTTCACTGGCATCACCTCCAGGTAAACTGTGGTCTGGAGCCCCTAGTTTGCTAGGGAAGACGTGGGTGGGGTAGTTGGGTGATCCAGTGGTGCAGGTTAGTGTGGAGCTCACTGGTGGAGGTTGGTAGATGATGAGTGTAAGTTAGTTGATGAGGCAAGAGCCTCTCACCTAGAGTACTCCAGCCACTCCCTTCTTTAGTGCGTGTAGGGAAGGGGGGAGGGAGAGGAGTATGTCTTTATTAATATGGTTGTGCATATATGTGTGTTAGGATTAAGGTCGCTTAAGATTGGGTTTGTAACATTAAGATCCGATGCTCATTTGTATTCATGGCACCTATACCCGGTGACGTCATAGTTTGTTGTTGTTGAATAAACGCCACGTGGATCACGCGTTCATTTCTCTTCCCGCCAAATTATAACAATGTGCTTTTTGTGTGTGGAGAAGGAGAAGCTGAAAGTGAACGAGAGACTGAGTGAGAGTCGTGAATATATATATGTTCTTCAAAGAGGAAACTAGGTACTGACATACACAATCTCACAGAGGGAGGGGGCCTCGCGGTTGAGTAAACAGCGCTCGGATTTCGTAGTGCCAAAGGCCCGGGTTACATTCCCGGCCGAGACAGAAACAAATGGGCAGTTCCACACACAGAGATCACACTAACGTGATGCATCAAATGAACAAATCCACAAGGGGTTCGAATAGCAGGTTCGAATCCTCGTCACGGCCCTTGTGGATTTGTTCAAATGGCCAGTTTCTTTCACCTGGTGCAGCTGTTTACTCAACAGTAAATAGGTACCTGGGAGTTAAACAGCGGCTTCGCACTACATCCTGAAAATGTGTGTGAGAAACGTGTAGAAGATATGATCTAAAAATAAGTCTGGAGTCAGTACATTAGAAAACTGACGGTTAGAAAGGCGGGGTCCAAGAGCTAACAGCCCGATCCTACTGGCATAAATAGTAAATACACACACAAATGCTGGTTGTAGGTGCAAACGAGAAGAGTACAAGCCCAGAGGCCGACGCAGATAAGATGCTTGTAATCACTGAAGCGCAGAGTGAAAATCTACATTATCCTCATTAAGAGCTTCAGTGCTAAGCATCCTCCCCCGCATCCCTCTACCTAACTCATCTGTAATTATCTGTCAGATACATGCAGTCAACAATACCATGGAAGCCACGTTTGTCCTCCCCAGATAATAACCACTTTTCGAACCAATGTCAAATCGATAACCGGTCTAAGTGCATTGGCGCAAGTGCTCCGGCGGCAAGGTAAATGGCTGTGTAAATCCCATTTGGTGTGCCATTGTGTGGTGCAGTGAGTATTATGGTGGCCAGGATTACCGTTTCTCCTCCCCATCTATAGGCAAAGAAAGCAGCCGCCGACTCTGGAGTGCGTCAGTGAGGCGAAGCCAATGTCTGAATTTAATTATCGTTATATTTATAGATATGTATATATGATTGTGTGTGTGAAATACATACACACACACACACACACACACACACACACACACACACACACACACACACACTGAACTTTGTCCTGAACGTAAGAGTATGCTCAGTTTAGGACCAAGGTTCACGTGTCAGTTTACATGCAGATTATTACTGAAACCGTAATATGCTTTTAGACCATCACAAATATCGAGATAACTATCCAGGTGGCTTGACGGGGGAGGAGTGTTGGGTTCTCATAGTAATGTAGTCCAAGGGCGGGTCTCGAAAACACTTGTTTAAAGTGTCAGGAAACTGCAACTTGGGGAGATGTAGGCAACATTCTTCTTCCAGTGACCAAGTAATTTAGAGACCCATGGAGGAGGTGGGTACGGAGTGCAGGAGACAGCTACGGGGTGGAGGTAGATGTAATCCAGTGAGAGCCTCTCCTTGTGTCTAACCTAACCTAACGTAACGTAACGTAACCTAACCTAACCTAACCTAACCTAACCTAACCTAACCCAACCTAACCCAACCTAACCTAACTTAACCTAACCCAACCCAACCCATCCCCGATAGCACATTCGACACAAAGTGAAATGCTCATTTGATATTCAGTGGTGTTGCAGCAGTGGGGATTGTAATGACACAAGTCATGTTACAATCGGCATACAGTGCATCGCAAGTACAAGAACATTTACTAGGACGGTTTGTACACAGTAACCAACCTCAGTTACATAGCCTCGCATCGTACATTTTGTGTAGAAATATTTATTATTAATTCAAGAGATTAATAATAAAGGATAAAAACGCTTTTCATCTCCGGAGTTCATTCACAATACTGTTTGAAGCTGTAAGGGGAAAAATAGTGAAGAGGGAGAAGCTTGGAAATCATTTCATTGGAGGCCTCTTCACTCAAGGTCACTTCCCTGTGACCACTTTCCTTTAGGTCACTTCCCTTTGGTACGATTCTGTGTGTGGCCACTTTTATCGTCCGCCACTTTCTTCAGGGCCGTGTTCCCTCGACCTCCCTCCTCCCCTCATGAATATTCCCCTTGAGTGTTACTTCTCTTTAATGCCTAATGCTGCTCCGCGCACGCACGGAGCTCACGCACGCTCACGCACGCTCACACACACACACACACACACACACACACACACACACACACACACACACACACACACACACACACACACACTGGTGGTGTGGCTGGTGGCTGAGTGGACAGCACGCTTGATATGTAGTCATGTGGACCGGGGTACGATTCCCCTGGCCGGCAGAAACAAATGGGCAGAGTTTCTTTCACCCTGATGTCCCTGTTACCTAGCAGTAAATAGGTACCTGGGAGTTAGACAGCTGTCACGGGCTGCTTCCTGAGGTGTGTGTGGTGTGGAGAAAAAAATAGTAGTTAGTAACAGTTGATTGACAGTTGAGAAGCGGGACGAAAGAGCAGAGCTCAACCCCCGCAAGCACAACTAGGTAAACACACACACATCCCCAGGAAGAAGCTCGTAGCACTTGTCTAACTCCCAAGTACTGCCAGGTGAATGACATCAGGTGAAAGAAACTCTGTCCATTTGTTTCTGCCTTGGCCGGAAATTGATTAGAATTACGACCCCAAGCGCTGTCCAATCGGCCGCGTGTGTCAGGGAGGGAGGGAGAGAGAGAGAGAGACCTACTTTATCATATCTACTATATATATATATATATATATATATATATATATATATATATATATATATATATATATATATATATATATATATATTAGATACGATAAAGTTGGTCGGGAGTAATCGACTATTAAAAAGACGGGGTCCAAGAGCTATCACCTCCATTATACAGCCGCAAATACACTTTCTCTCACTCAAATACACTTTCTCGCACTTTCAATGGAGTCTGTCATTAGCATGACCCATGACATGAACTTTCTCTATTAATTCTCAAAGTCAATTTGCCACAGAACTTTACCTCCTGATCATTTTCCATAGTAATATTAGACTGAGGTATGTATCACTAAAGTTACCGGCTGGTTTAGACAGGGTATATTAACGAACCTTGTTATTAACTTCACAAACTGTTTTTTTCACTTTAGGTTGATATTTATTGACCTTAAGTTGTCAATACCATCTATTGTAGGCCATGAAAACTTACATGCGTTCTTGTTTGTTTAATGCTGCCTTAATCTTCAACATGATTGATATCTTGATATCATGATATGTTTGTCAGTGATTCTTGTTATCGTTCAGAACTTTTAAGTGATTTGAAACATTTTTCAACATTTATTATTAATGGGTTGTGTGAAATGTTGTAATAAATTATTATTACGGTTATCTTGAGTTATCTTGAGATGATTTCGGAGCTTTAGTGTCCCCGCGGCCCGGTCCTCGACCAGGCCTCCACCCCCAGGAAGCAGCCCGTGACAGCTGGCTAACACCCAGGTACCTATTTTACTGCTATTTTACTGAACTCCATGTTCGTTTCATTGTATTCCATCAGATTATTTTGTATTTAGTTTGAAACGTAACATTTATGATAGCCTTGTTTTTCAACATTGTTGGCTTCATCTCTGATGATACTGTGATTTTGTTTCTCCCTTTATGATTATTTGTTTAAGGTACTGCAAACAATCAGAGTTGACAGGTAATAACGTTTATCTCCAGCATGTCAGTCTCATCCCTGTCTTGGCTTTCTCCCTCCTGGGGTAAATACAAGTTTTCAAGTTTCCATACAAGTTTCCCCTAAAAAAAAAAGCTTTTTAACTTGTATTCATTTATATTTAGCAGTCTCGGTATTACTGAATTTCCTCTAATCAGTTCGTTGACGAGACCACATACTAGAAGGTGAAGGGACGGCGACGTTTCGGTCCGTCCTGGACCATTCTCAAGTGGAACATTCCATATTCTTCAGCCACGTTATTGTGACTCATCGCCTCTAAACAGTTCCTTCCTGTTATATGATATCAAGATATCCTTGCCAGTAGTGCGTTTTGTTGCATGTTGCTTACCATCGCAATCTTTTAGTCTACTTTGATATACATTTTTTCTGTTCATTCGTACTCATAGCAGCTAAACCTTCTCCGGTTTATAGAATAATCTTTTTATAGCTTACATCTTTGTTAGTGTTGCTCGCGCTAAACCCTCGTTGTTTATGATTCGCTACTTGGAACAAAAAGTTCCTAGCAGCACGGGCTATGGTGAGCCCGTAGACTCTAAACCCTCGTTCTGTATCTCTGCCACTGTGACGGATGTAGCCGAGTCAGTGATGGTGGAGGCTGTGTAATGTGACTCTTCCATATGTACCATGGAAAATGGAAAGCCATCTCAAGAGCAATTACCAAATAACGTGATGAAAAAATTAAATGATATATTTCAGGAAATCTATTTATGTAATAAATGAAATCAATTAAATTGCTTGAAAATTTTAATTTATATTTTTAGTTATTTATATTTCTGAAAAAAAAAATCACAGCACTTGATTAGAAAGCCTTCTAAAACGCAAGCCACTATATAGTTAAAATAAAAAATAACTCACCAAGAGCCTTGGTGTGTTAATTATCAGAGAGAAAGAGAGTATATAAGTCATTACAGTACTGCAGATTATCTACAAGCGGTCCAAGAGTTGTAACCAAGTATAAGAAATATAAGTCGCCTCGGGGGAGTGGTGTCTCAGGCCGGCCATGGACCACTACCAACACAATTATAATATGCTAATACTCTATTTCCTAGGCTGCGGCACCGTGGAGAGTTGAAGTGACGCGTTCATGCAGGCTGTGTCGGGTGGCAGATGGCATGGATGGATGGGTGTGCTGGGTGTGGCCCCTCGTGCCTGGTGTGGCCCCTTAGTGCTGGGTGTGGGCCCTAGTGCTGGGTGTGGGCCCTAGTGCTGGGTGTGGGCCCTCGTGCTGGGTGTGGGCCCTAGTGCTGGGTGTGGCCCCTAGTGCTGGGTGTGGGCCCTAGTGCTGGGTGTGGCCCTCGTGCTGGGTGTGGGCCCTCGTGCTGGGTGTGGGCCCTAGTGCTGGGTGTGGGCCCTAGTGCTGGGTGTGGCCCCTAGTGCTGGGTGTGGCCCCTAGTGCTGGGTGTGGCCCCTAGTGCTGGGTGTGGCCCTAGTGCTGGGTGTGGCCCCCTAGTGCTGGGTGTGGCCCCCTAGTGCTGGGTGTGGCCCCTAGTGCTGGGTGTGGGCCCTAGTGCTGGGTGTGGGCCCTCGTGCTAGGTGTGGCCCGTAGTGCTGGGTGTGGCCCCCTAGTGCTGGGTGTGGGCCCTAGTGCTGGGTGTGGCCCCCTAGTGCTGGGTGTGGCCCCCTAGTGCTGGGTGTGGCTTGGTAAAATATTTCATTGTGGTTATTGATGAAATTACCCAATATAGAAAGTTAGTGTGAAACTGTTTGGTTATTGATGTTTGCATGAAAAATTCATCGAGAGACTGGGAAAAAGAGGATTAAAAGGTCTTTGCCTCAATGGACTTGATAAGGTTATAAAATAATCTTTTGAATAGGAAAAATATTTTGGAAAAAATTTTCCACGTTTTTTGGGAGTTGGGAGTCAGTAGGTGTTGCAAAAGTCGGTGTCGCAACATATTGTGCAATTCAGGCCTGGAACGGATAATTCTCGCTTCATTAGGCAACATTTTCAGCCTTGGAAAACACTGGCTACAGCGGACAACACTCGCTACACCCCTTGGAACCCTGGGTGCCTGGGGTGGAGCAGTGTACAATGTACAGTGTACAAGTGCCTGGGGTGTAGCAGTGTATCGTTCCGTCAGTCTGTCAGCAGGCTAGAGATAGTGACAGACGCCGAGCGAATGGGTGACACCCGCGGAGGCAACTCACTTACTTAAATATGGAGCCATTAATAATTTACGAAACCTGTACATCTATACTTAATCATAACGGCTTTGTTTACATTTATTTAGCACTTTACGAGCTTCGAAGCTTCACAACTCCAGGTTATTATTGTTATAAACAACCTCGTAGTGCTTCGAACCCTTGCCAAGAAACACCTTGTGCTCCTCCGACAACACCAAAGAGTGACAGATGATTGATGATTGTAGTCTTGTTGAATCAGTATTTCGATTACACCTAACACTTAAGAGAGATCGAGCTCTTCCTCTGCACGCCGAAGAAATATTTCAGATAATAATTTGTTTCCGGGTAAGGAATTCTCACTTCAAACACAGTGATTGATGGAAACACAAATATTACATTAGCGATACTTTTCTATCTTGGGAATGGAACATTTGGTGATGGTGGTGGTGGAGAGTGGTGGTGGTGGTGCTATGATGGTGCAATGGGCTTGCGCGCAGTGATGGTGCAGGAGAATGGTGGTTGTGCTATGGTGTAGAGAGGGAGTAGTGAGTGAGGAAGGTTGTGCTATTCACAATCGACTTGAGAATGGTCCAGGACGGACCGAAACGTCGTCGTCCCTTCACCTTCTAGAGTGTGGTCTGGTCATCAAGGTTGTGCTAGTGTGATGGGGGAGGGGGGGGAGAGAGAGAGTGAAAAGGGAGAGAGTGAGAGTGAGGAGGGAGAGGGTACGCGAGCACCAAGCAATGCTCAGTAGAAGGCGTGTATATTGTCAGCACCGAGACAATACACACGCCTCCTCTTCACCTCCCATCCGTAAACGAAAAAATAAATCCCAGAACGACGAGGGTGACGGGTTCGCTGTGCTTGTGCCTACACCTGGGTTTACCTGACAGTGATCTACACTAAGGTTTATCTCCGTCATTCCCTGTTTACCTATTGTATTACCACACACAAACACACACATGGGGTCTGGTAGCCGAGTTGACAGCGTGCGGGACTTGTAATCCTGAGGCCCGGGTTCGATTCCCGGCGCCGGCAAAGACAAATGGGCAGATTTTCACCCTGATGAGACTGTTTCTTTGCAGTAAAAACACACACACACACACACACACACACACACACACACACACACACACACACACACACACACACACACACACACACACACACACACACAGCCACACAGCATACCCCTAGCATTGATCTTTAATAAATTCAATTACAAAGACTTGCCCAATGTCCAATTGCCTGAAGAATTGGGTTACAAGATATATATGTGCTTCAGCCTACAGTTTAGACCTATTGTCTTATGTATGACCCTCTGTCCTGCGTGACAGTGAATACCAGCATTATCCTCACTTTAATAAGACTATCAAAATCCTCAGATTAGGCAAAATTGTAATTAATTTTGTCAATAAAGATGTTAATAATAATAATAATGGATTACAAGAAAAGAGTTATGAGCCACTATCACTGACAATGATCCTCTCTGTCTATAAAGTACTCGAGAGAATAATATGAACAAGATTAGTTACACACCTTTAGGGAAGGGGGTATCATGCCTAACTAACCGTCTGAAGTTTTATGATAAAGTAACGAAAACAAGGCAGGACAGAGAAGGCTGAGCACATTGCGTGTTTCAGGACTCCCAAAAGGCCTTTGACACAGTACCGCACAATAGATTATTTACACAATCTTGTGAGGGAGGCGGGAGTAGTAGAAGAGTATCGACATGAGTAAGGGAATACCTAACAGGCAGGAATCAATCATAGTAAGGTACGAGAAGTACGGTATGTTAGAATTGTTAGAATTCGGTATGTTAGAAGTTTGGGGACTGCTTGGAATTCTTTGTAAGAATAGTACATGGACTTATATGAAAGAATAGTAGAGGAACTTCGAATGAAGAATTTCAAATTTAATTATTAGCAAGAATTTAACACAAAATTCTATAAAGTGAATCTTAACCTTAGAGTAATATCGTGAATCAGTTCATTCAATAATCAAATCCACATGTTCGTCCAACATTCTCCGTCTCCCAGCGATGCTCGACACGTGGAATTATCAATTAGTCTTCATAATTGGTAAAAGGTGATTGGTGAAGGTGATCAATCATTCTAATTTACATTTCCTAGGGAAGGTTGAGGACGGCTGGTGGCGGTGGCTTGGTTCGGGGGTGTTGGATAGGATTTCAACCCTCGGATGTCGTAATTACCAAATAATTTGTGTAACTGTTCTCGGTCGTCTTTTGTTTTTGAGAGCGAGTTATAGAGATTTGGGATTATGGTACGCAGCAGACAGACACACAGACACACACACACACACACACACACACACACACACACACACACACACACACACACACACACACACACACACACACACACACACAATCGAGTGTTAGTAAGGCGGGGTCCAAGTACTATCAGTTCGATCCTACACACACACACACTTGGTATGTAAGAGAAATAAGGTCCATTTTGTCATAAAAAAGAACGTATGAGGGGAAATGAAGTCAAGATGGTTGTGGTGGAGGCTGACTCCATACACAGTTTCAAGTGTAGATATGATAGAGCCCAGTAGGCTCAGGAATCTGTACACCAGTTGATTGACGGTTGAGAGGCGGGACCAAAGAGCCGAAGCTCAACCCCCAAAAGCACAACTAGGTGAGTGCACGCGTCTGAACAAATCTTCGTACAGTAATATTTTTTGTTCCCGATTTTTGCTTTGTAATCAAAGGCGTTCCCAATTGGTGATTACTCGGCATCGTATGAGGACGGAGAGGGAGTAGGTGTGTGTGTGTATTCACCTAGTTGTGCTTGCGGGGGTTGAGCTTCGGCTCTTTGGTCCCGCCTCTTAACTGTCAATCAACAGGGTGCATGGGTCCTGTGTATGTATACGCGCTTGTGTGTGTGTGTGTGCGTATGTTTGTGGTCGTGAATGTTATATTTTTTTTAGAATGTGTTAATGAGTACTCACCTAAGTGTGCTTACAGTGTGGTTGGCCGTTAACGCTTGGGTTCTGTCGTATCTACTTCTGAATCCGTTCATGTAGTCTGCCTCCACCATCATTTATTCACTGTGCTTATTCATTACCCTGGCTTTGAATAAACTATCTCGCGTTCCGCTGGCTGTGTGTCTATGCCTGTGTTGTGTACCAACGTTCTGCTCCGTATTATGTCTGTCTTTGGCTTCACCAGTAGGCATATTGGCTTTACCTTGGGGAATATTGTATGTCGTGGTCATGTTTCGTTTGAATTGGTTATTGTGTATTATTTGCTGCTTGTGCGTGCATGTGGGGGGTGGTGTATGTGAGTGCATGTAGGGGTGGTGTATGTGAGTGCATGTAGGGGTGGTGTATGTGAGTGCATGTAGGGGTGGTGTATGTGAGTGCATGTAGGGGTGGTGTATGTGAGTGCATGTAGGGGTGGTGTATATATGTGAGTACATGTTGGGGTGGTGTATATATGTGAGTACATGTAGGGGTGGTGTATGTGAGTGCATCTAGGGGTGGTGTATGTGAGTGCATGTGGAGGGTGGTGTATATGTGTGGGTGTACGTGGATGAGTGTGTGGATAAGCTTGGATCTGTGTGCGTACGCGCGCACTCGCGCTATATTTATAATATGATGCGAGCTTTTTGGTTTAAAATAATATGATTATCTTTTATATATTCCTAGACAATTAAAATGCTAATACGTATTATATTTTTTCACACAAAATGATAATGAAGATGGCAGGATTATCATGATTTACCTGAATTTACCTCATGGACACCATCTCTAGTGTCCTCGACGGGGCCGGGAACCCGGCAGCTTGTCAAAGGTCGCTCATTCTTGCTGAAAGATATTTTTCAGGTAAAATTGAACTGGAATATTGTTGTCATTTTCAGCTTGGGCAGGTAGGGAAGACTGGGTTTATTACACTATGGGTGAAAAATTATGTTTTTTGTGTGTCAGACATTGTTGCTTGTGGCCATTGTGTTACACTGGGTTTTAAAGAAACTAGATTAATATCTTTAGTATTTTAAGGGTCTCGATGAGATGACCCTTGTTGTATCTGGTTTGCAGATATAATCTATTGTTGTGTTATAATAACGTTATAAATATCTGAGTTACACCAACACCTAACAGCAGGGACATCACCGTCAACGTCTTTGACACTGACGCCGTTAGCACCACCACCATCAACGTTTACACCACCATCAACACCACTGACAACGAAGCCACGATACCATTACTCAACCCAGCAACACTAACAACGATAGTACCATCAGTAACAGCCATTAACACTTACTACACGAAAGCCGCCGTCACCACTAAGCCCACCAACACAAAAATTAACACCAACACACCCATGACCACCGTCACCACCATCACCACCATCAAACATCACCACCATCACACATCACCACCACCACCACCATTTCCAACACAGCCACTATACACCATCCCCACCCCTCCACCGTCACTCGAACCTCCACACTACAAACCACCAACACACACTCTCAATCACTTACAGTAATCACTCCAATCAACACTCCTTACACCACTACTACCACACCATCACGTCACCACTATACCTCACCACCACTCCACACCATCAACACAACACCATCACCCAACACTACCCCCCCCCCAGTACCTCCATCCCCACCACTATAGCAGCAAAATAGGTACCTGGGTGTTAGTCAGCTGTCACGGGCTGCTTCCTGGGGGTGGAGGCCTGGTCGAGGACCGGACCGCGGGGACACTAAAGCCCCGAAATCATCTCAAGATAACCTCAAGATAACCACCAACTTCCCCCCAAGCAGACAACCTGGAGCACAGAGTTCCATTCTACTGACATGTAATTTTGTCTAGTGATCCAGGCTAAGCCGTCAGACTTACTATGACTCCTTCAATTTTTCAGTAATATTTTTGTGTGTATCCTCAAAGTATTAGTGTACTACCATTATATTTTGTTTAGTAAAGTAAAAATCTGCTTTCTTTACCATGGTTCAGCGTAAAGTGCACCCAGTAATCCGGGATTTGAAGTACTTAGTTTTCACCTCTCCACTGTATATTATACTTAACACACAGCCCAGTTACAGCACCGCTCCTGTGCCAGGTAAGTCCACTACGGGCTCACTATAACCCGTGCTACATGGAAATTTTGTTTTGAGTAGCTGAATGTAAAACAACATGTTCTTATTGTTGTTATAGATTCAGCTACTCGGAACAGGTTCCAAGTAGCACGGGCTCACCCGTGCTATATATATAATATAATGTGTGTGTAAGTCACGAAAATTAACGTGATGAAAAATGTGACGGTGTCAGACCACGAAGGAAGAACTGAAACAGGAATTTTCTTAAGTACTTTCGTATTTAATAATCCTTCTGAAGCTGTATTATTAAATACGAAAGTACTTAAGGAGATTCCCGTTTCAATTCTTCCTTCGTAGTCTGACACTGTCATATGTGTGTGTGTGTGTGTGTAGGGAAGGAGGAAAGTGAGGCGTGGGTTGTGTGAGGGTGGAGGAGACAGCTTTGGTCTAGCCAGGATCATAAACAAATTTAATTAAACTCTACGGCTGCACGTATCACTTTCCGGATTTGTCTGCATATTTTCCTTGTATTTAACATTTTTATTTTCAACCCTCATGCATATTTTCCGCGTTGTTTTTTATCTTCGTTACGCGCGCGCGAGCGAGCGTCTGTGTATGTGTGCTTGTGCGCGCGTGTGTGCGAGCGTGCACACGTGCGTGTGTGTGCATATAGTGCAGCAAGAAAATATCACAAACTATTAGAAATGTCATCTTGCAACTTATGATTACGAAGGGTGATGAGCTCTGGAGACCTGATGAAATTGAAAAATAAATCCGATTTGTGACATATGAGACCACCACGTTGCGAGGTTGTGTATACGTCGTACGACACAGCCACGTTACGAGCTTCTGTATACGTCGTACGACACAGCCACGTTACGAGCTTCTGTATACGTCGTACGACACAGCCACGTTACGAGCTTCTGTATACGTCGTACGACACAGCCACGTTACGAGCTTCTGTATACGTCGTACGACACAGCCACGTTACGAGCTTCTGTATACGTCGTACGACACAGCCACGTTACGAGCTTCTGTATACGTCGTACGACACAGCCACGTTACGAGCTTGTATACACGATGTACGACGTACACCGTGGGAAGCTGGCAGGAATACAATCCGTTTTTCACCGTCTGGACGCGAAGAGCAAAATCTCTTAATGACAGGTCAATACGGATAGAATTACACCTTTGTGTTCGGATTCGGGTCTTTTATTTTACTTATTTTCTTTTGGCGTAGTGATGGGGGTGGGGGGGGGGGACCGAAGGGGTTCCCATATAGGAGGTTTGTGTCCCTCTCACTGGGTGTGTACATGTATATATAACATTAATAATTTTGTAAATAGCATCGAAAAATTGTTATTTGCTTAGCTAAACGAACTAGAGGGTTCAGTTCATAAACCGATTATGTGCCTCTGTAAGCCTTTACACCACCGCCCACGGGATGGGTATGGGGTGCATAATAAAGAAATTGAATCTCACTGGAAGCTGTGAAACTGAGCCCCATGGTCTTATAAGTGTCAAGTCTATAGTTATTTTACCTAGCTTAAGCGTTAGACCCAAAGCATCCCGCCTAACTTATCGTAGTCTATAAGCTGTCGTCCTAGTAAGCCAGTATCACAGTGCTTTAATTTACCTAATGCACCGGAATTTTGACGGTGTAGTACAGGTCGTCAGAATTGCTGCACATGTGAGGACAGGCTGCTTGACTAATATGGATATAGAAGCATTGCTATAGAATAAGGAGTTAATATCCTAAAAATGCGTTCATGAGCTGGTGGAATAGAAAATGATAGTATTTTGTAAACAACTAAATATTACGCACATGCTAAAAATAACAGACATAGCAAGAGCCGCGTTAATTAGAAATTGTACTTCATTACTTCATTTAGATTACAAAATTAGTGTTAGTTGGCTAATTGCAGTGATAGAACGATATTTAATTTGGTGTGCAACTGGTGCTGTTGTTATTGTTCTTATTTTTATTAAAGCTGTCAGTGCCGCTGTTGCTGACATAAAAGTCTGAGCAATAAGCTGCTATAATTATCCAGACAGTAGTATGGCACTGAGAGCCTTAAAGCCTCTAGAGTCAATTGACCAGACCACACACTAGAAGGTGAAGGGACGACGACGTTTCGGTCCGTTCTGAACCATTCTCAAGTCGATTGTGAGTCAATTGACTCACAATCGATTGAGATTGACTCTAAGCCTCATAGAGTCAATCTGTCTGGATCAGTCCCATTATAGTGTTCCTTCCCTGCCTAAGAAATGTAGAGAGAGAGAGGGAAGTGGGAAAAGGGAGGGAAACTATCAAAGAGAAAGCGCCAAGCCATTACGACTACGTAGCACTT
Source organism: Procambarus clarkii (assembly GCF_040958095.1). Lineage (NCBI taxonomy): Eukaryota > Metazoa > Arthropoda > Malacostraca > Decapoda > Cambaridae > Procambarus > Procambarus clarkii. Next base: position 17,872,723 of record NC_091235.1, read on the forward strand.
GAAAGTGATCAGGATAAGGGTTTGGGGATGGGACGAGAGGGGGAAGGAATGGTGCCCAACCACTTGTGGACGGCTGAGGATTGAACGCCGACCTGCAGGTAGCGAAGAGGCGTGAAACTGAACATCTGAATGAACTTGAAAGTTCAGTCAATTATTATCCCATGCTGCTAAAGGGCTTAATGACTGCATGGCTGGAACCATATCGGTGGAAGTGGCAAAGCTACAGCAGCAGTCTACCGCCCTCCACAACAACAGAAGGCCCTGACTGGGGTATGACAGAAATAATTATAAAATTAAGGCAGCTATAACTCTCATATAATTGCAAGAAGGGAAAGAACACCACATTCAATTACTCATGGATTACTTCAACAACGGCAAGGTAAACTGGTAAACCAGGTATCTACACCTAGAATTTCCTCGAACACATTAATCTCCAAAGCCAGGATAGCCTTCTCTGAAACACTTGAACCGCCCCAGGCTCTAGATCTTAGGAAAACCTTAACCTTAGAGCTAGTAAACTCTAGAAAACCTTAACCTTAGAGCTAGTAAACTCTAGAAAACCTTAACCTTAGAGCTAGTAAACTCTAGAAAACCTTAACCCTTAGAGCTAGTGAACTGTAGAAAACCTTAACCCTTAGAGCTAGTGAACTCTAGAAAACCTTAACCCTTTGAGCTAGTGAACTCTAGAAAACCTTAACCCTTAGAGCTAGTAAACTCTAGAACACCTTAACCTTAGAGCTAGTAAACTCTAGAAAACCTTAACCTTAGAGCTAGTAAACTATAGAAAACCTTAACCCTTAGAGCTAGTGAACTCTAGAGAACCTTAACCCTAGAGCTAGTGAACTCTAGAGAACCTTAACCTTAGAGCTAGTGAACTCTAGAGAACCTTAACCTTAGAGCTAGTGAACTCTAGAGAACCTTAACCTTAGAGCTAGTGAACTTACCGCAAAACCTCGTCGTCGTCGCTATAAGGCCAACAAAAGGCTAACGACCCGTGGCTAAACTACGCAAGAGACAGATGGGACAAGAAACTCGATACCAAATAAAAGGGAAGCAATGTCGCGCCGTCACTCTCCCTGCACCATAAAAACTGCCGATCACTGTATGCCGTGAGGACCAGCCTAGGGAAGTGGGGAGGTGCAGGGTGTAGGGGAGGAGTGGACCTGGGTGAGGAAGCGGCGGACCTAGGCGAGGAAGAGGGGGACCTGGGAAGAGAGAGTAGAAGAAAGGAGGAGGAAGAGGATGGGGTAAAGATGTCTTAACATTTTGTATTTAAACATTCAGTATTGACCCTGGTCGTCTCGCATTACACACACACACACACACAGCGGGGGCTGTAGTAGTGGGGGGGGGGGGGGAGGCTCGTTGGTGAGTGGATTGCGTTCTGGGGTCGTAGTCCTGAGAGCCCGGGTTCGGTTCCCGGCCGAGGCAGAAACAAATGGGCAGAGTTTCTTTCACCCTGACTCCCCTGTTTATCTAGCAGTAAATAAAGCAGTAAATAAATACTATAGGGAGTTAAATAGCTGTTATGGGCTACTTCCTTGTGATGGGTGCATGTGTGTTAGAAAAATGTAGTAGGCATAATAGAGGAAAATATATTGGTTAGAAAGGCGGGGTCCAAGAGCTAATAGCTCTATTCTGCAGGCACAAAAGTAAATACACACACATACATGCACATCACCCAGGTCTACAATTATCATATACTGTATATGAATATTATAAACGCGACTGAAAATGCATGCAAGTTCTGGGTATAGTGGCTCCTTCTGGACGGGTGCTTCTCATCCCTCTTTACCCGCGCTTGGATTGATTGACAGAGCGACGGGCGTCTTGCTGTGTTAGTGTCCGAGAGCCCATATAGTCCAGGCGCCTGGATGCCCTTCCTTTTGGATTGTTTTACACTTAGGCTAGACACGTATGAGAATACGTTTTGTGGATATAAATAGGAGCTGCCTTGAATGGGTCAATAGGTCGTCTGGAGTTTCCTGTATTCTCTTGTTCTTGTGTTTAAAAGTCTTCATATACTAACTGTTATCTTATACGCGTATCCCTTTCAAGTGCCACATAGTCTTGCTTGCTTTGCATTTTCTTCTGATAAATTTTATCTTAGTTTTAATCTTTTCGTCTCTCAACTCTCCATTCTCTGCGCTTCTATGTTTTCAACGTCCACTTCCTACACCGTATTTTGATCTCAATTAAGGAGCGTGTTGGCTGCATAATAATATATATTTTTACATCTCAGAATGCCTTCCAGCTCTGGAATGTGTGTAGATGGTGCCAAGTTTGTAAGAGCGTCGCCATCTTCCACATAAATTGGATTATTTTTTTTAATGCAAGCTGTGGAAAGTCTTGTCCTAATGTTAATATAAGTTTTTTTTGTTGTACATAATGGAAAATTTTCACGTCCCTGGCACACAATTTAAAATCATTGTGTGCATTGTATGTTGTATGCATTGTATGTGCATTGTGCATTAAAATCATTGTATGTCGGTGAACGAATTTTTGGATTTGCAATGCACTTGATGTGTCTTTTAGGTAGAGTTGTCGAATGAGCAAAATTCCCCTAATAAATAATTTTGTTTTTTGGTAATTATTTCCTGTAATTTGATAAATTCATTCAATTCGCGTCTCATAACATTAATTTTTCATATTATGAACCAAGATCAACTGAGCAAGAAACGATGACGTTTCGTCCTGGATCATTATCAAGACGTGTTATGACTTGATGATGATCCAAGACGGACCGAAACGTCGTCGTTTCATTCACTTTCTGATATGTGGTTTGGTCATCATATCTTCAGCCACGTTATTGTGACTCATCGTCTGCATAACTCAGCAACGCCTAACTTAAATAGTCCAATTATTTCTCAGTATACTGCTGAACTTTTAAGTAAAATTCGATATTAAATTATAACATAAGTCATCATTGAAATATATCGTTATCGGGATATTTGACGACAAATTGGACGCGATGATCCTTCCTATCTAGATGAATAGGCCTCCTGTGACGAGGTGGCAGCATCAGATGTATAAATATGTATATATATAATATAATATAATATAATATAATATAATCATTTTATTCCAGTCTTGTAATACATGCAAATATTTCATGAGTTTAAGTAAAGTTTAAACTAACTCTTGAGCCAGGAAGTTCTCAAGAGTTTGAGAACCACGCCCATTCTCCGAGGCCGCTCCTACTGAAAAGTGAGTTGGATTATTTCTTGGGAACCCCAGTGTGATGAATATATAAACACGATTTATATAGTACTATCTGTATTCACTCTCATTTAGTAATAAATGTGTACCTATAATCTTATATATCCCCACGCGCGCATAGTTTGCCTGTTAATTGCAAAATAGCTGCAGCGAGAATGATGCAATTATCACAGCTGTGTGCTCGCCTCGCTGAGTCCAAAGTTAATCAAAACTGCAATATAAATTTATATTGCAATATAAATTTAGTTTTTTTTTGCAAGCTGTAAGCATGACGGCCAGATTAGTCAAGCATTCTGAAGATAGATTAGACAAAAATAACTCGCTGCCAAAAAAATATACATAAGGCTAGCAGTAAAAATAATAATGATGATAATAAAATGGATAATTATTTCAACATAAATAGTAGCTAATTAGCAGTATAGACAACAGTGATGATTGGTCAGCTTTCTGATAGGCTGAATTACTCGTTACATGACGTCATTAAATTTTAGATTTGAATCCTGTTTCAATATTTTTTTTTTACAGTGGGTCTTGTTGTAGTCTTAAAGACAACACACTTAAGAATATATATGATAACTGCCCTTCACACTTGAAGGATGTGCACCGTCATCCTGAAAACATACTTTACTAAACATTCCAGTTCCTTTTTTTTCTGGTTAATTCTGGTGATTCTATAGTTGCCTGTTTGATAGCTCTATATCAGTCTCTGTGATTAATCCAACCCGTTCTCGCACTTTCTTACAATCAATATTGACTTATTAAATACGTGCATATGTGACATACTAAACATACTAGTTTACCTTGAAAAGCTTCATAGAAAACACCGACCTTACCTAACCTTCTTAGTTTGTTAGGATAAGCATCTTATTGCTTCGTAATTACAATTATTACTTAACCTATTATAGGTATAGGTTAAGTAATAATTGTAATTACGAAGCATTATAGGTATAGGTTAAGTAATAATTGTAATGACGAAGCAATAAGATGCTTATCTTAACATACTAAGAAGGTTAGGTAAGGTCGGTGTTTTCTATGAAGCTTTTCAAGGTAAACTAGTATGTTTAGTATGTCACATATGCACGTATTTAATAAGTCAATATTGACTGTAAGAAAGTGCGAGAACGGGTTGGATTAAGATTACCTATCCCCAGTCGACTATATAGCTGCCGCTCTCTAAGTAGACTCTATAGCTGACTTTTTGCCGACTACATAGCTGCCTCTTCCCACTCCAGATGTTTCAGTAAGACGTATGATCCAGAGGTAGAGGCGCTCTTTTCAGACACTCGCTCTGGTTCAACCTTCCCCCAAGAAAGGGAACACAGCCTGTCCTTTTAGCTAAAAACTCTCTGGTTACCGACTCTGGTCCCGGTAAGATGGCGCGTCTGTTGATCCATTTTGATAGCCTCGTAGTTACCGTGAATATTTTGCTACAGGCATGATTATTCCTAGGCCCGGGAGTGCCCGTGCTCCGGGAGGAGTGCCTGTGCCCCGGGAGTGCCCGTGCCCCGGGAGTGCCCGTGCCCCGGGAGTGCCCGTGCCCCGGGAGAGAGTGCCCGTGCCCCGGGAGTGCCCGTGCCCCGGGAGTGCCCGTGCTCCGGGAGGAGTGCCTGTGCCCCGGGAGTGCCCGTGCCCCGGGAGAGAGTGCCCGTGCCCCGGGAGTGCCCGTGCCCCGGGAGTGCCTGTGCCCCGGGAGTGCCTGTGCCCCGGGAGTGCCTGTGCCCCGGGAGTGCCCGTGCCGAGGTATCACAAAAAATCATTACCGTCCCGAACTGGTCACCACTTTTCTCTAATCTCATTTCTTAGTTTTTTATCTGTTGCATCGTCATCCTCTTGATAAGTTATGTTTTCCTTCTTGTCACTCGTGGTGTCTTGCAAGGTGCTGTCCTGTTCTTCTCTCAGTTCTTGTAATTATTTATGCATCAATGCGTCCACTCGGACCCGTCGATAGAGCGATGCCCTCGCTTCTTGTAGCATTGGTATTTCATCCCTAGTGGTCGAAGTGGTTGGGCACTTCCCATCCACTCTCGTCCAAGGTGGGACCTTTCCCCCAAAGACGTATTCAAGTATTCTTTTCTTTATATTTAATAGTTTGTTTTCAAGTATTAACCAAAAACTATATTTGCTCGAATATAAATTAATATTAAGGGATATTAACATGTTGTGTACAGTAAGGCCTGGGATGTGTTAAGTTATCTTGAGATGATTTCGGGGCTTTAGTGTCCCCGCGGCCCGGTCCTCGACCAGTCCTCCACCCCCTGGAAGCGGCCCGTGACAGCTGACTAAATCCCAGGTACCTATTTACTGCTAGGTAACAGGGGCATCAGGGTGAAAGAAACTCTGCCCATTGTTTCTCGCCGGCGCCCGGGATCGAACCCGGGACGACAGGATCACGGGCCCAGTATTCTGTCCGCTCAGCCGCCGGCTCCCCTTGTGTTACGAAACATTTGCAAATATTTACAACATACATCATTACTAGAAGTTTCTCTCGTAGGTTCACTCGGGGGAGAGAGAGAGAGAGAGACAGAGAGAGAGAGAGAGAGAGAGAGAGAGAGAGAGAGAGAGAGAGAGAGAGAGAGAGAGAGAGAGAGAGAGAGAGAGAGAGACCGAGGGAGAAGACCGAGAAACTTTAGCAAGGAGCAACAAGCATTACTTAAATCATCAACAACAGTTGTCTCTAAATTATTCGTATCCGGTCTCTACGTCCTCTAATTTTCGTCTACTCTCTTACTTCCCTTTTCTTCTTGCAATTATCTTTCTCTTTTACACACACACACACACACACGCACACACACACACACGTTCGCGCGCACAGTACCCGGGTTCGATTCCCAACCGAGGCATAAATAAATGGACAGTTCACCCTAATGTATCTATTCACCTTGCAGTAAATAGGTACCTGGAAGTTAGATAGCTGCTACTGGCTGCTTCCTAGAGATGTGTGTGTGTGTGTTAGAGAGAAATATATGTTATAGAGGAAAAATAGATTAGAAAGGCGGCGTCTTTCAGGGTTTCAGGCACAAATAATAAATACACATTTGTCGCTAAATAGAAGAAGAAGGACTTAAGGAACGGGAGAAAATAGGGAAAACAGACCTTATAGCACTTAATAATGCTTCCTTCTTTACTTCTTTATCAACGTTGTTGATAATAATGCTTCCTCCATTGAACAATCAACCACAGAAGATGATTGTAGTGCTTTTAAAATGCTAGGCTAAGCTACATACGTAAATACATAAATACACAGATTTACGTATGCCCTACATAAAGTGTTGCTATAAGAATAATGAATTATTAGGGAAAATAACAGGAATTACATCTATCCACCGTAGTTGGACTTTTGGGGGAAGACCTCAGTGCAAACATAAAGTTTATATTTTCACGGGCATCCTGTCCCCGACAAAAAGGAATTCAGTCGTATTCTTTAGATTACTTAAGCATAACGTACGAGATTTTCATCTCTGTCATTTACTCCCTCTATCAAACTTCTCTATCGTTTATTTTCTTCGTTTTATTTACTTCTTCTCCCTCCATTTCCCATTCTCACACGCTAACTTTCTTTTGGGCCAAAGGTGGTGACATGGAAGGTGAAGGAGAGGCTGATGGAGGTAAAGAGGGAGTAATGGGGAGCAAGCAGGTGGTTGATAGTGAGAGAGAGAGAGAAGGGAGAGGAGAGGACCAGATACAATTTAAGACAGTTGCTGCTAGATCCCAGTCGATACATTGTCCGCGGCGTCACTCCCAGCGTGTCCTGGGTAGAGTATTTGCCTCAGGGATCAACCCTGCAGTTATGGCTCCATCAGGCGAGTGGCTGCCGTGTCGGTGTAACGCTGCTGCAGGTTGCAGGGAATACAGAGATCCTTGCAATCCTTGGTTCTAGTTGCAGTGGCACGGTTGCGCGGGTTGTGATTGCTTGTAGAAGCACTCTGGCCGCTGTGGCTCTCTGATCGGCCATAAGAGCGTTCGTGTAACTGATATTATGATGGGTAATATTGGCACTGTGGAGGTTGTTGATGTTGACGGTTTTGGTGCCATTCAGGCCGCGTTAGGCTTCCCAAATGGTTCATTGTTTTCGTATTATTTTGTCAAAATATGTCCATTTATTTTGGAGGACATGGTTGTTAGAGTAGTGTATAATGGACATGGTGTTGGTGTGTTGAGGGCTACAATGATGCTTCTGGATGTGGTGTTGGTGTGTTGAGGGGCTACAATGATGCTGCTGGATGTGGCTGTTGGTGTGTTGAGGGGCTACAATGATGCTGCTGGATGTGGTGTTGGTGTGTTGAGGGCTACAATGATGCTTCTGGATGTGGTGTTGGTGTGTTGAGGGGCTACAATGATGCTTCTGGATGTGGTGTTGTTGTGTTGAAGGGCTACAATGATGCTTCTGGATGTGGTGTTGGTGTGTTGAGGGCTACAATGATGCTTCTGGATGTGGTGTTGTTGTGTTGAGGGCTACAATGATGCTTCTGGATGTGGTATTGGTGTGTTGAGGGCTACAATGATGCTTCTGGATGTGGTGTTGTTGTGTTGAGGGCTACAATGATGCTTCTGGATGTGGTGTTGTTGTGTTGAAGGGCTACAATGAAGTATTTGGACGTGAATGTCCGTGGCTGTTGTTGTTGTATGAAAGGTCACAATTAAGCGTGTGGACGTTGGTGTGCGAAGCGCTTCGTGAGTGACGTGTTGTCTGCCTCGTAGCGTCAAAATATTGTAATCAGTACACAGGATGCACGTCAGTGTAGGTAATTGAAGGGACACAGAGGAGGGCGTATCTGGCTATGGCCACCGGGTCACTGGAACTAAAGAATGGGAGGGGATGGTGGTGGTGGGAGTGATGGGGGATGGGGGGGGATGGGAAGGGGTGGAGAGAGGAAGGAGAATGATGAGAGGAGGGAGAGAAGGGGCGTAGTGGACAAATTTATGACTTTGTGTAAAAACTTTTTGACCAGGAATGGCAGTCATGTAGGTGACCTGTGAAGCAGAATTATGTCGTGTTGTGTAGAAAGACAGGATAGATCCTGGTGGCTGAGCTGTGAGAGTCGTGGTGGTGAGCCCTGAGGCACAGCTGACGTGCTGACGTGCTGAGCCCTGACAGCTGACGTGAGCCAAACAGGTGAACATTGAGGTGAACTATGTGTGGTGCAGATAACAGGGCCAATTAGGCCACATGGCGTATTTTGTTTGTGGGTATCTATCGAATCTAAAATGTTTTATTTCCACGTGCAGTCACTGCAGTGTATTTCTTTGATGGCGGGTCAATACTTCGCTGTGGTCAACACCATTATAATAGCCTTGTAGGATCGTGTTGCAAGCCACTCTTTACTTAATGGTCATTATGTTCGATTTTGTGGTGTATGGATTACCCTGTTTTTCTCTGCTTTCTTTACCAGTTTATATTTCTAAGTATTGAACTATAAAGCAATTATTATATCGATTATATATTATTATATCGATTGTGACTATTATCTATAACTATCTGTAGTTGTTATATAATTATTATCATTACTACATACCTAGTTGTGCTTGCTGGGGTTGAGCTCTGGTCCTTTGGTCCCGCCTCTCAACCGTCAATCAACTGGTGTACAGATTCCTGAGCCTACTGGGCTCTATCATATCTACATTTGAAACTGTGTATGGAGTCAGCCTCCACCACATCACTTCCTAGTGCATTCTATTTACTAACTACTCTGACACTGAAAAAGTTATTTCTAATGTCTCTGTGTGGCTCATTTGGGTACTCAGCCTCCACCTGTGTTTCCCAGTGCGTGTACCACCCGTGTTAAATAATCAATCCTAGTCCACCCTGTCAATTCCCATGAGAATTTTGTATGTGGTGATCATGTCTCCCCGAGCTCTTTTGTCTTCCAGCGACGTGAGGTGCAGTTCACTCAGCCTTTCCTCGTAAAGCATTTTCTTAGTAGTGGAATATGCAAGTGATAAACTATAATCATTTTGTTACAGTTGTGTCTGGTTTCAGACACGAGTATTTTCCAGTAATGCTTCCCAGAGTGGTAAGGAATCTCATACTATAAATGTGCGCATTTTGAATGGTATTTATGAGGTAATGATGCTTAAACAAAATGTTGGTGGGAGTTGAGTTTATATTTATAGACTATCACAATTATGTTCTTAACTAAATTGCTTCAGACTTGAGACAACAAGACCTTGCGGTCACTTAATGACCACCACTTATTATGTTCCTTAAATACATGAGTGTTGAGCGCACTAATAATACTAATTATCATTATTATTACTACTATTATTATTATTATTCAGAGTGTAGTCACACTAGCGTGATGTATCAATGAGAAAATTCGTAGGAGCCGTGATGAGGGTTCGAACCTATGCGGTGAGTGTTCCCAAGCACACATTCTAGATTGTGTGAAAATCCTGGTCCAGCTCCAGTGGAAGCCTCAGGAAACCCTCGTGTGTTCAGTAGAACTCCAGGTTACAATCCTTTTAACCACGTCGTGGCCTGATTAATTGTCCGAGGCGTGTGCGTGGGACTACCCGCCCCATAGGTTCGAACCCTCTTCACGGCTCCTACTAATTTTCTCATCGTTATTATAGATATAATTATTATTATTGAGAAAATCAGTAGGAAGCATGAGGAGGATTCGAACCTGCACACTGGATACGTAGGAAGTGAGAACATTTGAGGCGCTGGTGAGTCAGCGTGACCTCTACTCTTGCTGAGGTCAGAAGTTCTTCAGTTAGCAATGGGAAAGGTTTTAATGGCAGATATTGGTAAGGTGTTGAGCTTGAGACCTCTCAATCAAGGGATGGATATTAAGGCCTCCAAGAGGATTTATCCACCACCCATAAAAGTTTACTGAAGTCACTGATAAAGGTTCAGAAGTAAGGTAAACTCCGGGGGTATATTCCCTGAAATATGTGACACGTTTCTCGGTGTAGCCGATACATTAGCGCAGGTATTAGGTCAGATGTTTTCTCAAGGAACTCTGGTGAGTCGCCTCTCACTCATAACATACATTCCTCCTAGTTTTATTTTGTTATGTTGGAATTTGGGTGTAAAGCCAATTTCTGGATCTGGTTGGGATTGAACTCTCATTGCAGGTACTGGAAGAACAGGTTGGAGTTGAACTCTCGTTGTAGCTACTGGTTGGGAATACCGGTTATGGTATTCAGCGCCCGGTTTTCCCCCTCAGTACGACCTGCTAATCGTTTTGCATACAGATCCCCAATAATTGATCCATGTACAGGGGCTGGAACCCAAATGATTTTAATTTGCCAGGCGAGCAGGTGAGGACGCTGACTACTAATCTACAGAGTACTTTTTTTTTCCTTGAAATTCCAAGAGTGAATTACATACTTTCCGAGTTGCCAAGGACGAAAACATTGCCTCACTCTGAGTTGTCGGGTGTTATGAACATACTTTATACCTGGTTGCCAGGTGTAAATTACTTAGTTGTACACGACTATGGATGGAGAGAAACGTTGGTTTCATCCAACTGCACTACAAAGGTTTTGAATTCTTTCTTTGTCTTTGTCACTTAAACACACTCTGACCGAGCACCCTGTGACCCAACACCCTGTGACCGAACACTCTGCGACCGAACACTCTGAGCGAATACATTTTGATCAAATATATCGTGACAGAAACAATTCTGATTTAGTCTGCGTCTTCAGCTTTCATAACAAATTTCACGAGACTTCGTAATTTTACCCAAAATAAAAGCCCCGGTCAAAACGAAAATATTTTTACAAAAATGCATTCACTACGATACACTTTTCTGCTCTAGAGAGATTGACTGCTAGAACTGGCTTGAGGGGGAAGGAATCTGTTTGTTTTGAGTACAAAGTGTTTTATTTTGTTTTATTTTTGCATTTCTGTAAACATGAATACCTTTGCCGGTAGAGTAATCGTGTTGGACTGCAGAATTGTTTTGCATTATGTATGAGTGTGTGTGTGTGTGTGTATATTATTTGTATGTGTGTGTGTTCCTGCAGGATCTTAGCTCTTGGACCCCGCCGTTGTATTTATAGGTTGTCTAATGTACTGACTCCCAACCTGTTTTCCTCTCGTATGTACTACATATATATCTCTAACGCACACATTCCCAGGAGCAGTTCGTAACAACTATCTAATTCCCAAGTACTTATTTACTGCTAGGTGAACAGATGCACCAGGTGAAAGAATATCTGCTCATTTGTTTCTGCCTCGGCTTGGAATCGAACCAGAGTCCTTAGGAATACGACCCCCGAGCGCTCTCCACTCAGCCACAAGGTCCCTATGTGTGTGTGTGTGTGTGTGTTCTTATTTAATTGTAATCCGTTAAATATACTTGAAGGGTTGAGCACCAGCTCCTGGTTCCCGCGTTATTGAGTTGTATTCGGTTGTGAGTTCCCATTGTATTCGTTTCTGCTATACATCTCTTCAATATTACGTTAGAATGTGTATGTCTGACGTTGCTGTGATTAATCTGCGCTACTATGTTCTATGCATGACCTTACACTCTGCGTGTCTTCTTTATCAACCTTATCTATTACTTTGAGAATCTTAAATGTAGTTATCATGTTCCCTCTATTCTCTCTTTCACTGTGGGGAGATCAGAACTCTCTCAGCTTTAAGAATTTCAGCGATACAGCGGCCTGGTGGCCATTTAAGCTTACTAGAGCTATTTTATCTAGCGTTATAAACTTGGAAATAATGTAGTTATTAAGGCCTAGCTAATTTATATTTTAACCATTATATCATATTCTTTGGGTCAGTAAGATGACGTTTGCATGGGTGTTTCAGAGAGATAACATATAGCACACTCTGATTGGCTCAAATATCAGAGATAAGCTGTATCTGCCAATCAGAGCACTCGAAAGGCAACCATTGGCTGAAGCGAGCCCGAAAACTCGCTTTCCTTGGCGTTCAGCAGACCAATCAGGACTGACTGACTTGTGACCTCATTTGTCACTTAGACTACAAATTGGAAGGTGCCATTGAGAAGAGCGACACTGGAGCTGATTTACCGACGCTCGTAGATCACGTTCTTGTAGGACTTTGTCGCAAGTGGACAGTTGTTGGACGGTCGAAGGGGTCGACTCATCGTAATCCTGTCTTCAACCCACATTCACCATACCTTTCCCCTCTCTTTTTCACCATACTTCCCCCCCTCCCACATTTACCATACTTTCCCCTTCCTCCTTCATTCACCATACTTCCCCCCTCCCTCCCACATTCACCATACTTCCCCCCTCCCTCCCACATTCACCATACTTCTCCCCTCTCATTTTCACCATACCCCCTCCCACATTCACCATACTTACCACCTCCCACATTCACCATACCTCCCCCCTCCCACACTCACCATACCTCCCCCAGCCACACTCACCATACCTCCCCCCTCCCCCACATTCACCATACCTCCCCCTGCCACACTCACCATACCTCCCAACACCACCACCCCCGCCTCGCCCTAAACCCCCACCAGTACAGCACAGAGGCAGTATTGGGGCGGGCCAGCCCTGGTGTGGCGGCTATTACGGCCGCGCCAGTGGTTCTGCCTCCAGCTCCAATTCCACTTTAACCACAAAGGACCAATAGCCCTCAAGCGATTTTGACAAAGATTGAACTAGGGAGCAGCCAAAGGCTATTTTCCTAGCCATTAGGTATTTGTTTTATGCTCTAAAGATGGGGGAGAGGGAGGTAATACACAAGGTTGATCTGTGGTCGCTTGTTATATATTATTGGCTGAAGTTATTTCTTCGGCGCCTGTCCCCAGTGGCGTCTCAGACCTGAGACATAAGATTATAATGTCATGGTTACGTCACACACCTTGAGATGGAAATTTTATCTCATGAAATTACGGGCTATTTATGCCCGTGCCACCTCTTGGGTGGTCTTAATCTTCATTAGTCAATCAATCTCGTGCAGGCGATGAGTCACAATAACGTGGCTAAAGTATGTTGACCAGACCACACACTAGAAGGTGAAGGGACGACGACGTTTCGGTCCGTCCTGGACCATTCTCACAATCGACTTGAGAATGGTCCAGGATGGACCGAAACGTCGTCGTCCCTTCACCTTCTAGTGTGTGGTCTGGTCAACAATTAATCTCATGAAGTAGTGATGACGTAGAATAGGTTAAGTGTTCTCAGGTCCGACAGCTAGAGTCTGAGACCTCGCTATGTGTGCGAGCGTGAGGTGGTCCTCGTGAATGTACGACTTGTTACATTTGTATATGTAACAAGTACATATACATTTAACATGTATATGTTAACATGTATATGTATATGTAACAAGTACATATACATATAACAAGTACATATACACGATATCAGTATTTATCGACGTCGTGTGTGCGATTGCCTGTTTATGGCTTCGTTACAACAGCACAATTGTTTCTATTGGAGGGGAGTTAATGGTCCACCCTCTCATCTGGTCGTACAAAATCGCTTATACGATAGTAGTTATTTGTTGCAATATCAAATAAAATCAAAGCTATTTGAACTGGTGATTGTTACACCCTGGTGGGTGGTTTAGGACCTGTTTGCGTGCGTGCATGGCTGGAATTTAACTAGAATATTACGACGATTGAGTTGGCAAGAGGAGGCTTCCCATTGAAGCTCGGCTGTGATTTGTTGCAACTAGGCAGCCTTGCGCTGTATGATTGTTTTCACACTTTGAGTGGTAATAACTTTACTAGAATTATAAGTATACAATAATTATATTTACCACAAGAAAATAATTATGTTAAAATCACCGCTAAAATAATCCACTGTACCGTCTTGTGTATAAATAAATACGCTCCTCTCTCTCTCTCTCTCTCTCTCTCTCTCTCTCTCTCTCTCTCTCTCTCTCTCTCTCTCTCTCTCTCTCTCTCTCTCTCTCTCTCTCTCTCTCCATAATCTATACTATGAAAACATTGCAAATATCTAAACTTTACATTGTCTCTTGTCTTCATACATCTATAAAAAACCAGATTCATGCATGTATAAACAGCTCTAGTTCCATGTTGGATGATAATCCAAAGAATGTTTGTGTAAATATGAAGTCTTGGGAGAAGAGCAATTTCAGGTCCCCATTTTACAAGCGCATGTTGATTACGCGGAGTGCGGTAGTGGATCACCAGATGGGTGGAATGATAAGCAGTAATTGTTAAAGGTGCAGTACTTGTTCCACTTGGAGCTGTTAGTGACTGCTCCTGGCTTTATGTGATAAAAGAGTGATCCATTACGCTAAGATCATGAACGTTCCGCGATATATTAATGATGTGGGTTGTGGGCCAGTTTTCTCTCCTTGTCGATCTCATTCTGTTCTCTCTCTCTCTCTCTCTCTCTCTCTCTCTCTCTCTCTCTCTCTCTCTCTCTCTCTGGTGTGTACGCGTACATTTCTAGTAATAGTATCCTGGGGAAAGTTTGGCATTTTTCACATATATTCATTTACCAAATTCCTCTGAAGATCTGCCTTATGCTTTGGACACGTGTGGCCGCGGCCGAGCTGGGCGGAGACTGTCTCTGTGATTCTGAAGCTCAGAAATTATCTGATTTCCTCTGAGGCAGACATTCCTCTTTACAAAACAGAAGCTGTCGTCTCCGTGAAGCTGAGTTAGGATTTATCAAGCATTTTTAAATTACGAAACCTGTTCATCTTTCAGCAATCACTGAGGCTTTGTTTACATTTTGTTAAACAGTTTGAGCTCCGGAGGAGATTATCTTGAGAGGTTATCTTGAGATGATTTCGGGGCTTAGTGTCCCCTCGACCAGGCCTCCACCCCTAGGAAGCAGCCCGTGACAGCTGACTAACTCCCAGGTACCTATTTACTGCTAGGTAACAGGGGCATCAGGGTGAAAGAAACTCTGCCCATTGCGTCTCGCGGGCGCCCGGGATCGAACCCGGGACCACAGGCTCACGCGTCCAGTGATCTACGAGGTTGTTTTATAACATTATAACAATTATAATCTCGGGTTGTGAAGTTTCACAGTAAACTGTTTGATAAATATATATACAAAGCCGCCACTATTAAGGAAAGATGTACAGGTTTCTTAAGTGGTTGCGCAAATACTTGATTAATTCCTTCCCAGTTCTCTGTTTAGACAGTAACTGGGTCAACACGGTCTCCAGTGAGACAGGAAAAGATTGGGACTGATCTTATTATCCTTGAAGCAAGATGTTGGCCGGAAATTAATCATGTAATATTCTTAGAGCCAGACAAGACGCTGGAAAAGTTAATTAACAAAATAAATAAGTTTCATACCTAAACTTAACTAAATCCGGTGTATAGTTAAATATTTATAAGTGTATGAACTAAAATTATGTTCATAGGTAACATTTATACTTGCGATTTACCTACATTTCAGTCATTAGTCGTCAGGTATGTCTCTCTCATACACAACAACACTGCTATTATTATTATTATTTACTATACGTGATTTCTGTATCCACAAGACAAGCACAGCCACTGATGCCTTGCTATCCCACCTTCCTCTCGTTTCACTCTAATATTTGCTGACACTACTCCAGCTTGTTATGCCAGGCCAACACCCTACTGAAGACAACACGACAGGATTAAACCGTAACTTGCATTGGTAAAATCGAGCGGTCAAGCTGCGTTCACAATAACGAGATTACGCGTCGAACAGCTGATCAATGTCAACACAGCTGATCAATGTCAACACAGCTGTTAAGTGTCACGTGGCGCCAGGCTGCTGGCTGTCTGTGATGCCTGGGTGAATCTTGGCTAGATCTTTTATGAGCCAAAGGTGAGGGGAAACTTGGAGTGAGACAGAGACGATGGTTAGAGGTAGTAAATAAAGAGATAACGTAGTAGGTAAAAGACAAATGGTAGAGAGAAATGAAATGAAGGAAAAAGACGAGGACAATAAGCACACCGAAGAGCATGCGTGTACGAAGGGTGCTCGAATGTTAAGAAACTTTGAGTGTAACTTGTCAGCGGCGTGAGTGTAACTTCTACCCAGGCGAGTGAGCGTGTTTGAGATACTTGTACACAAGTGCGAGTAAACTATTACTGTACACATGTACACTACTCGTGTACATCTTCACTTTGTACTTTGTAAAATAAGAGACAATTAAAGAAAAATAAATTTGTGTTCAGTGCTAGCAGCAAATGAGTAAGAAGATAAATGCTTGATCTAAAATATTTTTTATATAATTATTATTAGTAGTAACATTACTAATATTAACTTTGCTATACTAGCAGCATCAATGATAGTAGCTGCTGTACTAGTAGTCAGAGTAGTCAATGGAATTGTTTGTATTACTACCAACAATAGTACCGCATAGTATTTTATTAAGCAGTGGTAGTATCAGTATTAATAATCACTGTACTTTTATCACAGTTAAAACAGTATTAGTAGTCCCAACTTTGTGTTAGTATTGATAATAATGTTAATGTAAACAACGATAGTTCTAATAGCTATGAAAAGAATGTAAATACTTTTAATTTCGCGAATTAAACCAATGATATAAATGACGACATTCCCATTGGGGTTCATCTGTTTTAACACCTGTGGAATTGGGGTCGATGACTAGGAATGTGTGATCAATGCTTACACAGGTTCCCCGCTCCCTCTCACTAATTAAACACCTGCTCTAGTACACCTTAAAGGTGAGAGTCTTGGGTAATCGTCTCGTCTGACTCTTACCTTCCCACAGCTCCAGTTGGTTGGTCTCACTGGGGAGGACTTGACTGTGGGGAGGACATGTCTCTGTGGGGAGGACTTGTCTCTGTGGGGAGGACTTGTCTCTGTGGGGAGGACTTGTCTCTGTGGGAAGGACTTGGCTCTGTGGGAAGGACTTTGCTCTTTGGGGAGGACTTGGCTCTGTGGAGAGGACTTGGCTCTGTGGGGAGGACTTGGCTCTGTGGGGAGGACTTGACTCTGTGGAGAGGACTTGACTCTGTGGAGAGGACTTGACTCTGGAGAGGACTTGGCTCTATGGGAAGGGACTGAAAGTGTGCGAAAGTGGACTTACTAACTGTTATTAATAAAACACAATAGATATATTTGCTAAGTAAGGAGGAAAGAAGGAAAAAGATGGAACGGAAGGAATGGGTAAAAGCCAGAGGATAAGAGGTCCTATGATCAGTCACAGTCAAAGTGGCACTGTTGCAGACGTAGATAACAACGAACGATATCAATATCAAGATAATATAACGTCAAGATAATCAAACACTTTATAAAGTTACTCCAAAGTGTGGTTGTAGAGGC
Organism: Procambarus clarkii; assembly: GCF_040958095.1. Taxonomy (NCBI): domain Eukaryota; kingdom Metazoa; phylum Arthropoda; class Malacostraca; order Decapoda; family Cambaridae; genus Procambarus; species Procambarus clarkii. Next base: position 17,890,126 of record NC_091235.1, read on the forward strand.
GTGAGGGGACGTACTCCCCGGCACTCACTACTGGGGTGCTTACGTCGACTGCTCCCTCTTCCTCTTAATTAATGGTAATTACTCACTTAAAAAGCGACACGCACTTAGTGTGGTGAGGGGGAGGGAGTGGCTTCTAACTACCATGGGAGGGGGGGGGGGGGGAGTCCGGCCTCCAACAAGCAGAGGTCAAAAGGGGTGAGGTGCTGGAAATTGCCTCCAACAAGGCTGTTAGATATGGAGTGAGTCGTGGGACTAGTGAAGCCTGTTCAGATTATTTTCGTAACTCCACATCCACCTATCCCTTCATCCACCTATCCCCTCGTCCACCTATCCCTTCATCCACCTATCCCCTCATTCACCTATCCCCTCATCCACCTTTTCCCTCATCCACCTATCCCTTAATCTATCCTTTCATACATCTACGCCATCTCATGCTTCCAACATTTCCGTCTCCTATCGACCTCTCTTCTTCTAACAGACTCTTCGGTAACCCAAGTTAATCGTCGGAGTCATTGACAAGCAACAAGGTGGATTCCAAAGCTAAAAGATATGTGTTTATAGACTATTAAAGGTTTTGCATATGATCAAATTACAGAACAGAAAAAACCCCCCAGAGGATACGATGGCCACTTATAAATTTGCAAAAGGATACAAGCAAACAGACAATTGTGTTGTAATAAAGGGAATTAATAAAAAAAACAAAGGCTAATGTGTAATATATAAAGAAATGGTGCAGAATGGATAAGAGGAAAGGTCTTTTGTTATTAATGGTGTTAGAGGCAGAGTATCTCGATACTGACAGTGTTAGTTAGGTTAAAACCACTTGATGTTTGATGATTGTTTGCTGAACTATAAGATAACGATGGCCTCTAGTACAGACCAACTGATGGAGCTACAAGTCGGTAAGCTGAGTGTGGCGGAGTTACACTGTGGTAGCTGCCTTCGTCAGCGTCCACTGGTGTTCGCTATCAACACCTAAACATTCTTTCAGCACCTTCTTCATTACCACTTAAGCCTCCTTCCCACCTGACTCAACTTTAGCCATTATTATTTCCCTTTCTCTTCTATTCTCTCTCTACTCCTCTTCCCTCCACTCCCTTCCTCTTCTCTTCTTCACTCCTCGTCCCTTTTTTTCCCTCTCACCATTATATTCCTAGTTCACACTGAATATAACACTTCCATTTATTTCCCCCTACTGCCCTCTTCCTCTTCCAATCAGTCCCTAATCTTCCCCCTTCCAATCATTCCCGTCTCTTCTCTCCTCACTGTGTCCTCTCGCCAAGCTGTTTACATGCTAATTTAGATTCTGTCGGGTGCTTCCCTCTGGGTCAGGAACAGAGGGTCTTCAGTGTGCCCTGTCGGCACCTTGGTCTCTGTCAGGGCCTCCAGGGAGCGGGCTCGTCGTCCTCGACACTTGGCACTACATACTCCACTCGAGGGGCTATAATTATATGGTCCTCGAGGATTAGCGCAGCTTCTTTATTTATTAATTTTTTGTGTTGGATAGTTGAAGAAGTCACTGTCGCGGGTTCGAAACTGATTAGGAGGTATTTACCTGTTAATTTGGTGAGCCTCATATACAGAATGCTGAGAGGCGATTGCTTCAGCGTAATACTTTAGAAAGTTCTAATAGGTTGGGGAGATATGAGTGAAAAATGGTTTGGTGTAAAGAGGTTCTTTACCTCTCCGGAGTTTGAAGAAACTGAGACAGACATAGCTGTTCACACATACCTGCAGCATATCTGGAGAGGGTATACCATACCTGACATACAGTCAGATGCCAAGAACATGAGTTAATAAATGCATCCTCTGTGGTCAGTTGGTTGCTTTCATTCTCTCCTTGTACAAATAAATTAATTTATTTTCTGGTTCGATTTGCTACATAGTCTTCCCGGCTTGGTGCCTTCTTTGATAATTACTTACTTTCTGGTTCAATTGGCAAGTTTATTGGTCAGTGTAACCCATCCAGCGAGTGAACATACGGACATAGCAGCCGGTATTGTACTCGACCCCCCCCCCCTCCTCCCCCATGAGGTAGAACACCTACTGGGTTGTTCATCCTGTCACTTGTACCCAGCTGAGGCTCCCTTAACTGTCTCAAGTGAAGAGATTGTCAAGCAGGAGCGTTATCACTTGACAACCCTCAAGCTTACTTTATCATGCAGGTGCAAAATGGAGAAATCTTTTTATGACAGCATCTGTGTATTCTCCAAATAATTCCTCCCTTCAACAATGTCAGGTTTAAAATGGTGTACTTATTTCTTCTGTTTCTTGGATGGAGATAGTCTCCCTGGTTGTGTTCTAGGGGCTCGGCAGTGTCCTGATGCTGCAGGCTGTAGCTCCTCGGCTCAGATCCTCATCCTGGGTCTGTGTAGGCTCTTGTATCCTAGGAGAATCCTTCTCGTTACAAATTCTACCCGTCGACCACCTAATTTTCATCCATAATTGACGGGATTATCGGCTGCAGCTGCATTGTTCCAACGGGCAAGTTCTCTGCCTTGCTCTTCTACTTTATTGCCATACTTTTTCCTAATAATACTTCTGATTTGTAGAAGAAAAGACATACACTTATACAAATCTGCAGTAATTTGTAGAAGTGTACATCTCTGTCGTATACATTAAAGAAGAATCTTAGATGTAGTGTTCAACAGTCTTATTTTTCACTTTCAACTATGTGTACGTTATCTAGGTAGAGTTGTTCACACATTCGAATTGCAAGACGGTGAGGTTGTAGTGATGACCAGGCTGTTTGTGTTAGCACACAGCATTGTTTGTTCTCCTGCATGTGGAGAGCAAGGTCATGGTGCTGTTATTGTTTCACGCTCACACTCTGCGAGTCTCCAGCTCCAATATCTACTCCTGGGGAAAATATTTACCTTTTAATTCAGTTAAAGACGCTCCTGGTAAACCTAACTGGTTTACGGGTATCCAGAAAGAGTTGATGTATTTTAATAATTTTATTATGGACTTCATACCTAGTATTGATATACTACAATAAATTTATAATTTTGCCCTGAACTGCAAGTTTATTAGGCAGCGCCACGCATCCTGTAATCACCTAGTTGTGCTTGCGGGGGTTGAGCTTCGGCTCTGGTCCCCCCTTCTCAACTGTCAATCAACTGATGTACAGATTCCCGAACTTGGGACGTGTGAGTGAACATCCCACCTTAGCAGCATGTACAACACCGCCCAATAGGAAGAAAACCCACTGGGTTGTTCATCCTGTCACTTGTACCCAGACACAGCTGGGATGGCTTAACTGTCCCGGCCCATACACCATGAAAGACAGACCTCTTGATGGGCGTCTTTGTTAAAGAAATGTTTCGGTTCTACCTGAAGATTGTTTCCGGAATGGCCTCAATATTATCTTCCTTAGTGATTACCTGACTGACAATGCTGGGAAGGGAAAAGAACAGGGAAGGGAAGTGAGGGCAAATAGAACAGGGAAGAGACGTGAGGGGAGAGGGATAGTGAGGAAGGGGAGGTGACGAGGAACGAGTCTGGTTATCGTCTAGTTGTGAATTCTCGAGCGCCAAATAGCCATTAAGTGAACTAGCGCACTGTCCACGGACCCATTAAGGGCACTGACAGACCTGCCACGAACCCATTAAGGGTACAGTGCTCCTTAACCTTTTTCTTGGTCACGGACCACTTTTGGAATGCATCTCTCTCTCTCTCTCTCTCTCTCTCTCCCCCTCCCCCTCCCCCTCCCCCTCCCCCTCCGCTCCCTCCTCATATGTGGGTACAGAACCCACATGTGCATCTTAACTGCACATCTAAGACCCATATACCCCAACCCCATGTGTGTGTAACTTTTGACCACACCTGCTCACTCTCCACCCGTCACTGGTCTGGTAGGGTGTGAAAAATTACCCCTTCCAAAAGTAAGGTTGCATTATTATTACCAAAGATAATTCTGTGTACATAAAGGGGTCGAAGAAATGTTTTATCACCCCCTAAATGTGAAAGGAATTACCAACCTAATTGTGTTTAAGAGGGAACTTGATAAGCACCAATTAAGGGAATCTGTTCAATCGGGCCGCATGCGCCGGCGTCAGATTGCGAGTTAAGGGGGGCAAACAGCCTAATTGATCAGACGAGCAACCTAGAGGCTTTTTTCAGGAACTGTGCCGCGGGGAATACTGATCTCTGGAACCAACACAATCCTAAGTCTCTGTGGAGGTCAGCATGGTTACCTAAGACGTAGACGGTTTCGTTTCGACTTGAGAATGGTCCAGGACGGACCGAAACGTCGTCGTCCCTTCACCTTCTAGTGTGTAGTCTGGTCAACATACTTCAGCCACGTTATTGTGACTCATCGCCTGCACGTAGACGTTTCGTCTACCATGCGCTCTCCAATCTAATGTGTCTCGAAGTAGAGGCAGTTAGAACCACACTGTGATCCCATGTTCCCATCGCCTGTACCCCATCCTGGCTCTCCCCAGCGTGGTCACAGGTCACGTAAAGCTTACCTGACCTGTAAAGAGGTCGACTGTCGACGCCATGTGCCAGGTTGACATTGTAAACAAAGTCAGTCTGGCACATCGACAGTCGACCTCTGCTGGTGTAAGGTATCCCTTGATTTCTCGTTAAAGTGTTCGCTCGTATTTAACGTCTGTTGGTCTTAAGCATTCTTCCATCTGGTAATTCGTGTCTAATTTGTTGACTTTAGCGGAGTATGTTGTTCTCTAAACTTAGTAACATATGAAGTTTACCTTTGAAGGTCACAGTAAACTAAGGCACCCATTTAGGGAACTAAACCACGCACCACCCATCCATTAGCTTGACGTACCCATCATTAAACTTGTCTCAAATATATCTTTAAATGAGGTCAAGCCTTTGTTGCCCTGGAATAAAGCTCCTCGTTAGCTTTCAGCTCGTTTTGTTTACGATCGTCATAAAGTCGTTTAAACCAGCCATTAATGTGTGTCATCGTTTGGGATTAGCCATTCTGGTTACCATTTTTTTTTAATATGCATCCTCCCCTGAAGCTGCGTCCTTCTTCCCACTAGGAAGTAAATTTTAACATGAAGCTGCTGTTATATACAGACACTTTTGGATCTTGTATTTGTCATGGGTTACAGGGGAGCCGGTCGGCCGAGCGGACAACACGCTGGACTTGTGATCCTGTGGTCCCGGTTTCGATCCCGGCCGCCAGCGAGAAACAATGGGCAGAGTTTCTTTCACCCTATGCCCCTGTTACCTAGCAGTAAAATAGGTACCTGGGTGTTAGTCAGCTGTCACGGGCTGCTTCCTGGGGGTGGTGGCCTGGTCGAGGACTGGGCCGCGGGGACACTAAAGCCCCGAAATCATCTCAAGATAACCTCAAGATCTCAAGAAGATACACCCTAGAGTATTTTCTGTGCATTGTAAACAATGTCGATAGTTCCTCTTGATTTGATTGTTGCCGTCGGCGACGGATTGTTTAGTGTGAAAAAGACACAGAGCGCACAATAGGTCTTAATCAGACCTCAGTGGAAATTTTATAAATCACTAATTTTGTATATATAAATAAAATAAATATAAGAGAGTTTTCACATTCTTGTAAAGCCACCAGCACCCATAGCGTCTCGGGCAGGTCCTTAATCCTAATTTTTCCCTGGAATACGACCCGCCACATCGTTTAAGAACTAGGTACCCATTCACTGCTGGGTGGAACAGAGGCTACAGTTAAGGATTGGCGCCTAGTCAATCCTTCCCGGCCAGGATACGAACCCAGGCCAGATCTCTAGGGAAGCGCGGGGCGAGTGTCTTACCACTGCACTACGGGGACTGCCGACAATCAATCAATCTGCAATCAATTAATAATAACAATCAATCTGCATTTGAATCGCATCCTGCCCGGGGGACAAGGTTCACTGGTGAATGATGACTGCCTAGTCAGCAAGCTTGTTTGACTGGGTAGCCCCCAGAGTCGTATAGTAGTTATATGCTGTCTCAGTAACTCCATCAGGAACATGTTAAGTTCTCTCTTGAAAGCTTATACTATTGATCCAGCAATAGTTTTTATATCTATTGGCAGGAGATTGAAGAGATGTATTTTAGAATTTCATTGTACATGTTTGGGACTTCACCGTTCAGTATTTTCCATTTGTGTATTATATCTCTCATCTCCATTCTGTGGAGTACATTTATGAGTGCTTTCAAGCGGTCCCAGTGCCTAGTTTTTTTTTACTCTATGCCTTTCCTGAAAGAGACTGTGAGGACCGAGCAGTATATAATTAGAAATGGAACCCTTTAAAGAACTGGTGCTATTATAGGAGCGGTATCTTTTACTTAGGATGCTCTAATATTTATGGTTGTTACTATGTTTGCTCTGTTAGGCTCTCTAAACTGTAGGTCTTCTGACCGTATTATTCCAAGATCCTTGACTTGTTCGCTCCTTTCTTTGATGATAACAGTGTATCATCGGTACTTTTATATCTGTATGCATTTTAATGCTTTCGTTTTTTAAGTTCCCACGTAATTGGAAGTTACCATCGTTGAATGTCATATTGTGTTCCGTTGACAGCTGGAAAACCTTGTTTGTACCTTACTCCAGTTTTCTTTTTCTTCCATTGTTGCAATTTTCATGGTTATTTTGGTGTCCGCGAAGGATTACTGGAAGTTGTGGGTCTTTGGTTATGAAGCAGATTAATGTGGGGAAGATGTGGGTCTAGGCTTTGTACCTTGTGGGTGTAGGCTTTGTACCTTGTGGGTGTCGGCTTTGTACCTTGTGGGTCTCGGCTTTGTACCTTGTGGGTGTAGGCTTTGTACCTTGTGGGTCTAGGCTTTGTACTTTGTGGGTCTAGGCTTTGTACCTTGTGGGTGTAGGCTTTGTACCTTGTGGGTCTAGGCTTTGTACCTTGTGGGTGTAGGCTTTGTACCTTGTGGGTCTAGGCTTTGTACCTTGTGGGTGTAGGCTTTGTACCTTGTGGGTCTAGGCTTTGTACCTTGTGGGTGTAGGCTTTGTACCTTGTGGGTCTAGGCTTTGTACCTTGTGGGTCTAGGCTTTGTACCTTGTGGGTCTAGGCTTTGTACCTTGTGGGTCTAGGCTTTGTACCTTGTGGGTCTAGGCTTTGTACCTTGTGGGTCTAGGCTTTGTACCTTGTGGGTCTAGGCTTTGTACCTTCTGGGTCTAGGCTTTGTACCTTGTGGGTCTAGGCTTTGTACCTTGTGGGTCTCGGCTTTGTACCTTGTGGGTCTAGGCTTTGTACCTTGTGGGTCTAGGCTTTGTACCTTGTGGGTGTAGGCTTTGTACCTTGTGGGTGTAGGCTTTGTACCTTGTGGGTCTAGGCTTTGTACCTTGTGGGTCTAGGCTTTGTACCTTGTGGGTCTAGGCTTTGTACCTTGTGGGTCTAGGCTTTGTACCTTGTGGGTGTAGGCTTTGTACCTTGTGGGTGTAGGCTTTGTACCTTGTGGGTGTAGGCTTTGTACCTTGTGGGTCTAGGCTTTGTACCTTGTGGGTGTAGGCTTTGTACCTTGTGGGTGTAGGCTTTGTACCTTGTGGGTCTAGGCTTTGTACCTTGTGGGTGTAGGCTTTGTACCTTGTGGGTGTAGGCTTTGTACCTTGTGGGTCTAGGCTTTGTACCTTGTGGGTGTAGGCTTTGTACCTTGTGGGTGTAGGCTTTGTACCTTGTGGGTGTAGGCTTTGTACCTTGTGGGTCTAGGCTTTGTACCTTGTGGGTGTAGGCTTTGTACCTTGTGGGTGTAGGCTTTGTACCTTGTGGGTCTAGGCTTTGTACCTTGTGGGTGTAGGCTTTGTACCTTGTGGGTGTAGGCTTTGTACCTTGTGGGTCTAGGCTTTGTACCTTGTGGGTCTAGGCTTTGTACCTTGTGGGTCTCGGCTTTGTACCTTGTGGGTCTAGGCTTTGTACCTTGTGGGTCTAGGCTTTGTACCTTGTGGGTGTAGGCTTTGTACCTTGTGGGTCTAGGCTTTGTACCTTGTGGGTCTAGGCTTTGTACCTAGTAGGTCTAGGCTTTGTACCTTGTGGGTGTAGGCTTTGTACCTTGTGGGTCTAGGCTTTGTACCTTGTGGGTCTAGGCTTTGTACCTTGTGGGTCTAGGCTTTGTACCTTGTGGGTGTAGGCTTTGTACCTTGTGGGTCTAGGCTTTGTACCTTGTGGGTCTAGGCTTTGTACCTTGTGGGTCTAGGCTTTGTACCTAGTAGGTCTAGGCTTTGTACCTTCTGGGTCTAGGCTTTGTACCTTGTGGGTCTAGGCTTTGTACCTTGTGGGTCTAGGCTTTGTACCTTGTAGGTCTAGGCTTTGTACCTTGTAGGTCTAGGCTTTGTACCTTGTGGGTGTAGGCTTTGTACCTTGTGGGTCTAGGCTTTGTACCTTGTGGGTCTAGGCTTTGTACCTTGTGGGTCTAGGCTTTGTACCTTGTGGGTCTAGGCTTTGTACCTTGTGGGTCTAGGCTTTGTACCTTGTGGGTCTAGGCTTTGTACCTTGTGAGTCTAGGCTTTGTACCTTGTGGGTCTAGGCTTTGTACCTTGTGGGTCTAGGCTTTGTACCTTGTGGGTCTAGGCTTTGTACCTTGTAGGTCTAGGCTTTGTACCTTGTGGGTCTAGGCTTTGTACCTTGTGGGTCTAGGCTTTGTACCTTGTGGGTCTAGGCTTTGTATCTTGTGGGTCTAGGCTTTGTACCTTGTGGGTCTAGGCTTTGTACCTTGTGGGTGTAGGCTTTGTACCTTGTGGGTGTAGGCTTTGTACCTTGTGGGTCTAGGCTTTGTATCTTGTGGGTCTAGGCTTTGTACCTTGTGGGTCTAGGCTTTGTACCTTGTGGGTCTAGGCTTTGTATCTTGTGGGTCTAGGCTTTGTACCTTGTGGGTCTAGGCTTTGTATCTTGTGGGTCTAGGCTTTGTACCTTGTGGGTCTAGGCTTTGTACCTTGTGGGTCTAGGCTTTGTACCATATTCAGTCTAGATTTTGTTGTGATTTATTTCTACTCTTTGCAAGGTGTGTCTTAGAAATTTTGAAATCCACGTCTATACTTTTACCTTTTATTCCTTTTACTATAATTTGATTGATATTTATTCAACTTCTAATTGTTTTATCCAAATTTTGTGATGTAAATTGTGCCAATATATGTCTCGCCGCTCTAATTGTCAGCCTCACTTTGCTTTTACACACATATTTATTACCTTTCAAATTGTAAGGTAAATGTCACTCATTTTATATCTGAAATGTAAAGTTGATTTAGACTGCTATTCACCTGTTGAGTCCAGCCAGTATTGTAATGGTTTATATGAGGTGTTACTAATTAAGTTAGTGATTCTGATAACGACAATATCTACGTGTTCTGTCGTTCTTGTGACTTACATAATTAATGTGCTGTATTTTTGTATGTAAACTTTACTGATTTATAAATATACAACCATTTCTGAATAAACTTTTTGATTTTATTACTTCAGCGTCACAGTCATAAAAGGCTTGTGGAAATCTTCGTATATAACATCTGTATTTTGGTTCGTTTCTAATGCCTGTCTGACCTTGTTGTAATGATCAATTAGCAGTGAGAGACACAATCTTCCTGCTCTAAGTACCGTGTTGGCGAGGGTCGTATAACAAGGTCTTTCTTTCCTAGGAGCCTCTTACCGATCGTAATGATGTTGGATGTTAGTGAGACCATGTTTGTAATATTTGTCCTAAGCTTTACTACCTCCCTTGGTCAGTGGGATGATATCCGCAGTTCTTAGGGTCTGCGGATATTGTCGAATCTGTTTAACTGTTATTGTATGTAGTGTACATGTGTGTGTGTGTGTGTGTGTGTGTGTGTGTGTGTGTGTGTGTGTGTGTGTGTGTGTGTGTGTGTGTGTGCCGTGCATGTGCGTGTCGGTGTGTGAGCGTGTGAGTTCACGTGAGGGTATTGAGAGGTGTTAAGACCAGCAGCCTGCACCATGCAACGAGGAGTCCCCGGCGAGGCTCTTCGCGATGGATCCCATTACTGTTTTTTGTGTTTGTCACCACTTTTCTCTGATATAATTACATAATTAGCATAATTAAGGGAATCGGTGCGGGTTTCATTTTTCAGATCCACCAAGAGGGAGAGATTTTCACTGATAGCGGTCAGTACCTTGAGCCGGCAGTCATACTCTGTGCTGCTTCACATTTGTGGTGAGGAGCGCAGAGTTTAACGACAGCCAACGTTGAACTCTGCGCTCCTCACGTTAAACTGTATTTAACGTCAGCAACGAGACGAGTGTCCACAGCACCTCTCCTGTGCCAGGTAAGTCCACTACGGGCTCACCATAGCCCGTGCTACATGGAACTTGTTCCGAGTAGCTGAAAATAGATGACCACACACACTTCACCCGTCGTAAGGCAGGTGAATTCCTGTATGAATGAAAATTCGAGTTTCTTTTTAGTTCAATTTATTAATTCCTTGTAATAAATTGTAGTAAGAAACAAATGTCGGTACAGCAGTAGATAGAAATATATGTATAGGTATACATACAAATATTTTTTAGGTGTAAAACAATATTATATACCAAAGTAGAGGAAAATACATACAGTTGCATGGGAATCACCTACTTCACCCTAGCTGAATAGCTGCTGAAGGTGCATTGTACAGCAGGTGAATCACCCATTATACAACAGCTGTTGTTGTTATAGATTCAGCAACTCGGAACAAGTTCCAAGTAGCACGGGCTATGGTGAGCCCGTAATTTACCTGGCACAGGAGCGGGGCAAGTAGCATGGGCTATGGTGAGCCCGTAGTGGACTTACCTGGCACAGGAGCGGGTCAAGTAGCACGGGCTATGGTGAGCCCGTAGTGGACTTACCTGGCACAGGAGTAGTGCTGTGTGTGTTACAACAGCTGAATGATGTCCCTTATGTAAGGTAATCGGTTACCTTATAGACCGTACCTCACCCCAAGCACCCTTACCATCACTTCAGTCATCTTAAAGTTCTTAAACACAAAGGCCTCCAATGCCGTCTGGTAACGTGCATCCTAAAAAGATTTATCTTGATAGAATACGCGGCTTCAAAGAGAAATTGGCCCATTACAATGTATTCTCGAGGGGACCGTATTAAAAAAGTACTGTAGGGATCTTATGGCTGCATCCATCTTCAGTAATGTATTGACCTACCGTTGTCGCTTGCCATATCTCCTGGTAAAGGCACTGACTGCTTTTTGTGATGACTTTAATTGCTTTAAAGCATGAGATTCGGTCATTTCCACAAGGGGGAGGTTTTTGCCCGCCCTCCTGTCTGAGAGGGGAAGGGACATAATTCTTAGGAGATTAGTAGAGAGAGAGAATTAGAATTTGAGAATCTCTAATTGAGATTCTAATTGAGAATTGAGAATCTCTCTCAAGTAGAGA